>NC_081408.1:184543529-184761029 GCF_030272615.1 Cryptomeria japonica
CAAAGTAGTCTTCCCTGAACTAGACTCTCCTGACAATTGTACTTATGTCTTGGCTTGCCGACACCTATCCCTAGCTGCATCTCTCTCAACCATGAGATAAGCCATCTAAAACTCTAGCTGGGCCATCTTAGAGTTCCTCTCTGCTAGTCGACTCTCTAGTTGTTGAACCTAAGCCTGTAAGTCCATAATCTAAGCTTGTTGTTGATGAGATGACATCCTAATGAGGATCCGTCGAGGTGCCTCTGCCTGTGGTTACTCAACCTGTGATACTGTCATAGGCACCTATTCAACCTGAGGAACCTCCTCCTCAAGGACCTGATTCCCCTAATCCCTTGGACCTGATCTCCTCCATCTGACCACACAGGTCATCTAATATGTATGTACATCTTTGAAATATCTAGAATTGGTAGCTCCTGGTGTGCCTTCCCCTGCCACTGCGATTGCTCGACCATCTCCCCCATAATAATCTCCTCCATCATCATCTCCAACACCATGATCTCCTGCATCTCCTCCATATTCATCTCTATCATCCCCTCCATCTCTGCCATCATCTCCACCCACACCTCCTCTCTCCCCACAATCCCTCGGTCGTATAGGAGCTCTGTGTCATAGCCTATCATCATCCTCATCTAAAACAAGCTTTGGCTCATCCAGTCATGTCAGCCTCAAAAACCTGTGTATAGCACAATGCACATTGTACTCATTTGTCATCCTGCTATCCATCACACCTGGAAGATAATCACAATCTAGTGGCCCCAATGATCGATACTTTGCACATGCCTAGTCGTATGAAATAGAGGGCCCCCAAGTAGCCATGTCCAATCTCCTATGAGCATAATGAGTTGTACCCTATGGTATCCCTTGTATCCTACCATACTGTCTCAATACCCTCATACAAAGGAATCGTTCGATGACATAGGGTGTCGATCCAATCAGGTATCGCATCATAAATATATACGGAATCTCCAATGCATCCTTTAGCCATATCTCACAATCTTTGTATGGTCTCCATATCACAGTATCCATATCATCCAGTGTCTATCGCCAATACTCCAATTTGCCCAGCTTTCCCTGGACAACGATGCCTAGATACCCGTCCGCATAAGGCTTGCCTACAGGTCTATCTCTATCAGCCAATGGTCATGTTATAGGTAGGTGCTCCTAGGCCCATATCTGAAGAATGGTCACCCCTGCTGATAATGCAACCAATCTCTGGTACACAACTCGGTGTAGGTCATGATACAAGTACGCCAACATGCGTGACCCCCATGTAAATCAGGTCCCTTGTGTCACCATCTTCTCAAGAAGGCAACCCTATTAAACAAATAATCCCTTTGACCTATGATTAGGACAAAGGAAACCTCCAATGAATTAGACGAGAATAGTGGGTAATGTGGCATAACCTAGCTCTAGCATCTTCTGCCATGCAATGTCATATCTGTCTATCTTATCATCCTCGAACACTCAGCAAATTGCATTTATCCCACCCTACTCGCTAAAATCATAGTACTCTGGCTCACCCATCATCGGGATGCGCAGTATCTAGTATACATCCTCGGGTGTCACCATCATCTCACCCATCAGTAAGTGAAAAGTATTGTGCTCCCTATGCCAACACTCAGCTAAGGCTGTTAATAATCCCCAGTTTATCAAGGGTCAAGGTATGTCAAGAAGGGAAGATAAACCACACTTGTCCATGTGGTCTTGCTTCGCCTGACTAAGACGATCAACATCCATGTCTTCAGGAAGTGCTCTTGAGACTAGAGGACACTAAAGCACTCCTACAATCAAATCATCTCATCATATCAGTCTCTTGATTTATCTATCTTTTAAATCAATCTATCTATCAGTCTATCTTACTCAATTGAGATTTTTATCAAATCTCATTGGGCCCCTATCAATGACACTCATCTATCATGAGGTCATTATAAATCTTATATCATCTCACATGTACATCAAGATAATCAAAACTGATCATCAAATTTTATCAATCGGGAGTGTCTAATTTTATCAATTAGATAGCTAATCAAACCTTACCCTATCAAAATCAAAAATCAAATCAAATTTATAGCAATCCAACCTCTTTATCACACATCAATAAATGCAAAATTCAATAAATGACAAAAATCGACAAATAAAACCATTTTCTTAAAATCACCCAAATAAAAAAAACGCAAAAAATTCTCAATAATTGGAAAATCACCCAAATCGAAAAAACTTATCAATTCTCAATAACCGAAAAAATCATCAAATATCAAAAAATCGCGAGAAAATTAAAAAAAGGCAAAAAAACATCAAATATAAAAAATTCACAGAAAAAAATAGAAAACTCGTCAAAAATCGAAAAGTCAAAAAACAAAAACAAAAAAATCCATTGAAATTGTTTTCAAGAGTAGTAAAAATCATACATAAAGGAAAATAATTTTTTTTAGGGGGCAAATTTTGAAAATAAAAAAAAAATCCTAAAAACCCATCTCGAAAATGTAATTTTTTACAAACCCACTTGGCAAAAATCCTAAAAAATGATTTTTTTATATACAAATAGCTAAATTTTTCAAAAATCAACTAAAAATTGACAAAGTTGGGTTTTCTTGAAGTACGTACCAGTGGACCGTAGGATGTTCGTGTCATCGAACTGGCTTGAACCTTGATGAATACTAAGAGGGGGGGGGTGAATTAGTATGCCAAAAATCTCTACACTAAAACACTTAAATAGTCTGAAGACAAACCGGTAAAATAGTTTAACAGACAGACCGGTTATCACACATGCAAACCAAAATGCAAGCAAAGCCTTCACCCACAAAAGCAATACAACCATAACACAAGATATTTGACATGGAAACCCAAATGGGAAAAACAACGATGAGATGGAACTCACAAGTCACTATCTGCAGAATAGAAACCAGACCAGTTCAGGTCAGACTGATTAAGGTCTTACAATGTTCTTCACCAGAACATATCCTATTAGGAATCTCAATCTTTGTTAGGAGATAAGTCCGATTAAAGACTACCTTGTTAGAGGATTTTAGATTCACAGAGGTGAACCACCATGTTAGAGGATTTTACAAAGGCTTTTGGGCCTACCCAGTTAAGGGCTACAGACTTGTCAAAGATGTGAGTAATCAATAAGTGTTTGATCTATCTAATAGCACAAACTGCTTGGTTAGATCCAGTATTGCTCACAATTAATGCATTCAACATTACTTCAGTCTTCTCTATCTCTCTCTCAATTACAACTTGATCTTCTCAGATAAGATTGCTCTTACAACAACTCAACAACCACCTTAAACCCTAGTCACAACATGAACCCTTTCAGCAACAACCTAAAACCCTAGACATGATGTCCTTTTAAGGAATCTGATTTCATGTCGGTCCAATAGGATTACATTACAATTTCCTAGGTTTAATGAATCTAGACATACTCAGTAACACGACACAAAAAGCACCGTCAGTGTGTCGGCACCATCAAACAATCGGTGGATTGGTAACTCATCACAAAATGCTAGTTGGTAACTCATCACAGAGTATTACCAGTTCATACAAAATACCGGTTTTTGGTTTGACAAAAATGAAGACTGGTAAGAATGTGTTATGTCGCTTTGTTCCCTCGTACCACTTGAGATCTACGAACCACTTGGGATCGACATGCCGCTTCAGACCGGGAAACACATTCTGCAAAATCACCAACATTCTAAAGACTAGAATACAACATACCGGTTGGAACAAATACCGGTTGAGCTCTAGCTCATACATATAAAAGGGATCTCAATACAAGTGTGTGTCCATCAATGACAATCACAACATAAACATAAAAAATGCCAACAATCTCCCCCTTTGGCATTGATGGCAACACTTAGGAAAATAAAATTTTGACATCTAAGTGTTTTACAACAAAAATATGCCATTAACAAAATTGCTCCCCCTAAGCATATACACTATCGCTTAATCAATACAATTTATAGCAATTTTGCATACAAAGCATAAACATTGAGATATCAGAGCATATAGCATATATAAAAACATATATCAAAATTTTAAAACTAGATACTTCTCCCCATTTGTCTCCAAAATAGATAGAGTACTTCTCCCCCTTTGCCAACAATGACGAAGTACCACTGAACAACCCTATTTCCATTTGATATTGAAATAATAAAAGTTTATTACAACAATGAATAATACTTGTCAAAAACTAATTTAAAAAATTGTTTCATGGATAGAGACTAGGACTCAAGTAGGGAGGTTGTCACTTCTTTTTCTGTTTGCATCTGGGATACCTGTTCCTCCATTGCATCAACTGTGCTCAGTTCCCACACAACTGTCAAGGCATCCAAGTTCAGATAACACTACTAAAGAATTTGTAGATGTGGAAGTAAAACCAGTTGTAGCTCCTGCAAATCCCTAGACCATGTACTGATCTCTTGCTCCATTTTGGCTGACTAGATCTAAAACCGGTGAATGGTTTGTCCATAAGTTGCAAAGGAATCATAGGGTGGCTTAAATGTGCTCAAGTAAGACTGTAAGTCCGTTTGAAGCTTTTTCTTCTGAGTTAGCACATCATCACAAAATAGATGGGGTTGACAGATTTTACTTAGTAGCAAGTTTCTCTCATCCAAAGCGTCCCTTATATCCTTTTGGTCTTTCAGAAGTTCAGACCAGAGCTCATTCAAATTTTTCACTAGAGCAATGTTAAGAGCCTTTTGATGCTCTTTCTTGACATTTGCCTCAGCTGCTTCTTCTAAGCTCTGCACCTGATCATCCACTACAGTACATAGTAGTTTGAGTTGTTCTAGTGATGATTCAATGTTAGGAAGATTGGTACCAAGGATCAAACCAGTAAGGGTGTCTATAGCCGCTTGAATTATGTCTTTCTCCTTTTTCCTTCATATGATTTCAAGGTGCTCTTGAGCAACCTTGATGCTCTACATTAGCTCCGACTCACTAGGAGACTGGAGATCGAGAGGACTGGAGATATCAACCAGTTTGGCTTGACTCCTGGTTGCCTTCGGAGTCTCCATCTGTGTGCTCTTCATTTCTTCCACTGCCTTCTCTACTTCTTCCTTCTTCCTTTTCTTTGCTTCCTTCTTCTGTTCTTGTGCCTTGTCTTCCTCTTCTTTCTTTTTCCTCTTTGCTTCCTTCCTCTTCTCCTCTTATTTCTCTTCCTCTTCCTTCTTCTTCTTTTCTTCCTCTTCATTCTTCTTCTTCTCTTCTTCCTTCTTCTTTTCTTCCTCTTCCTTCTTCTTCTTCTCTTCCTCTTCCTTCTTCTTCTTCTCTTCTTCCTTCTTCTTCTCTTCTTGTTCTTTTCTTCCTCTTCCTTCTTCTTCTTCTCTTCTTCCTTCTTCTTCTTTTCTTCCTCTTCCTTCTTCTTTTTTTCTTCCTTATCCTCTTTTCTTTCTTTTTCCTCTCATCTTCCTCTTTCCGCTTTTTCTCATCTTCATCCCTCTTCTTCTTCTCTGTCTGTTCCTCAGCCGCTTCTTGTGTGTCCTTGGCTTGCTCACTGCCCTATTCGGCTTGTTGCCCCTATTCTGTTCCCTCAGAAGGTATGTCCTGAGTGACATCTTCTATGTCCAGTGCATCGACATCAATAGTGTCGATTGGTTCTTCAACTAGGTTTCCTTCTTCATCAAAAACTTCATCCATTTTGGATACAATCGATTCTTTTTCCACTTGCAGGTTGGCCATACATGCTTTGTGAGAATTGATAGAATAATCCATATGTTGATGAGTGTCTTTTTCAACATCATCAATTCTCCCCTCTAACAGCCAGATTCTTCATCTCCTTGTGAAGAAGAGTCCTTTATTCTGATCCAAAACATCAAATAATTTTGAATTTGAGAGGTCGGGAAAGTACTGTGCAAAGACTTTTTCCCTAATCTCCTGTTCTTTTTCAATGGCAATGTGCCATTTGTTATCTAATGCTTTATATAAAGAATTCGGTGTCTGAGATTTAATCTCTGATGGCGACCGGTCATTTTTACACAAATAAAGAATAATTTCTTGTAGTACTTCATCTTTCTCCTCACTATTAAAATCATCATAATAATCTACTAAATCATGCAGTAATTTTCTCCTAATGTTCTTAATTGTCCTTTGAAAATGTGTCAAAGGTTTGTATGAGGAGATATCAATATTTACTGGTGCGGATGTTGTTAGTTCATTCTTCTTCATCTTCTTTGTCTGTCTGGCCTTCTTTGGCTTTTCATCAAACTCAGTCTCTTCAGAGTCCGGTTCATTTGACTTAGTCTTCCTTTTTCTTTCAAAGACTTTTGCTGGTGTCACTTCCGGTTTCTTCTTTGTAGGTGACTGCTTGGTCACTCTTGGAGTTGCAGTAGTAGCTAGTGCCGATGTTGCAGGCACTACCTTTGCTTTCTTTGCTGCTAGTTCTTTTCCTTTCTTAACAGAGGGTTCCTCAGCCAGTGAAATCCTCTCCAAATAGGTTCCAGTCCTCTTAGCCTTAGGATCAAGAGGTGAGGCAATAAGGGTTGAGGCATACCCTTCTAGCAAATCATACACCACCTCATAGCCCATCGACTCTACTTCTTCTGTTCTAGGCTCAATAGCCTCCATTAGGCATTTGTCCACCTGGATGGTGAAACAAATGTCATCTTCATATTTCTTAACGATGTCACCTGCGATCCTCACCCTTTGACTCATCTTCCTTCTGAACTCATCAAAATATTTGTTCAGCACATCAGGGTAACCAGTTTCGATAGCTTGAATGCTTTCCTTGATCTGTTTGGTTACCGGTTGGTCAGGAGACCACTAGACATCTCCTATTCTAGGAAAGTAGCCTTGAAAATAGAAAAACAACCCAACTAGTAGTTGTCCGAACTTGAATCTCAGTGCATTATCCTGTTTAATCAACTTCAGATTAGATAGGAGTTGCCTCTGCATATCAGTGCATAGGTCAAATGATGCGTCCTCTTTAATCATTTGGTAAGCGACATTTACCACTACAGCAGATACATAATTAATCTTGTTGGCTAAGAATGTTTTGTAGCCTATCACCATGCAGGCGTATTTCACTAGATCATCCTTGATAGGATTAACTATCATACCCCGTGAGTCACTTGTTGAACCGGTGAGCTTGGCCATTTCTGTTTTGCTTACCATTCTTAGGGCTGGCACTTCCCCTGTGTTGCAGAAACTGATGACTGCATGAATTGCCTATGGCATGATATCATGCATCCTCTCCAGGTACATCTTTTCACCATGGACTCTGCTCAAAATGATCCTAATATGATCCTCTATGAAGTCTTACAGAAAGTATACTGCATTATGGAGTTTCTTCTTCTCTAGGATACCAAACTCCAGTTTGATTTTCTTGTCCTTGCTGCAAAATAAACCTAACTGGGTGTGAATCACTAAAGACCCTAGGTCTTATATTTTGCAATCAATATAATCAAAAATTCCCTCTTCAACTATTACTCCAGTCGGAACTTGAGATAAGGCATTATATTTGGACTTCCTTTGGATGAAACTTTCTGACTCAATGGATGTACTAGAACTGGTATGAGATACAGAAGCCATTGTAAAGCATTTCAAGAACATGAAAAATACCTTTAAAACACAAATTTAGGGCTTCCTGATTCTGCTTCACTCCACTCTCTGTCGGTTGCCAAATCACTGCTTTGTGTTCTCCATGACTGTTTGCAAATTGGATTTGAATCTCCTTCTTGATTTGTCAATTTCTTGAAACCTTAGCTCAAATCGCCTTTTCTTCGCTCTGCACTTTGAGAAACTTTTCTTTGTTTGAAAATAGATAGTGAGAAATGATTTGAAATATTCTTTTATGCATGTCTCTCACCTACTGCCATTAATGCTCCTCTATTAGGGCGTAAACCCTAATTTGTCTCTTTTACCATTTTTGGTCTTCTGCCAAGCGACAGGTATCACATACTGGTTAAGGTCTTTTACCGGTGTAACTGGGGGTTCACAAACATTCCGCCATTTTCTCCCTCTAAGCCTCTTTGGAGCTTAGTTTGTCGGTTCTGATATTTCCACACTAGGTACAGAAACCGGTTCCTCTTCCAACATTGTTGGTTTCTTCCTCCAAGTTTTGTTCATGTCCGCTTGAATTGTTTCAACATCAATTTCTCCTTTCTGAGTGACTGGTATATCATCAGATATACTCTTTCTTCTTCTACAAAATCTTGCAATGTGACCCAGTTTGTTGTAGTAATAGTAGACCAATCCAGGTGCTCTCCAAGGTCCATTATTCATGTTTCCATTCTTCCTTCTACATGTAGCAGCAGTGTGACCGTGTCCATGACAAATCCAATAGTTTGCTCTCCATCTAGTTGCCGGTTGATAACCATTGTTACCTGACTAATAACTGTAAGCATTAAACCGGTTAGGGTTCTAGTTCACAAAAGATTCCGGACCAGCTCCTTGGGTCCTCTGAGGGTATCTTCCGATG
The DNA here is from genome assembly GCF_030272615.1 of Cryptomeria japonica. Classification (NCBI taxonomy): domain Eukaryota; kingdom Viridiplantae; phylum Streptophyta; class Pinopsida; order Cupressales; family Cupressaceae; genus Cryptomeria; species Cryptomeria japonica. The sequence continues at coordinate 184,551,946 of NC_081408.1, forward strand.
TTGTTCATGATAGACCTGCAATCAGATGCTCTATGTCCAAACTTGTTGCATGCATAACAATGACCATTGAACTTATTGGATCTAGGTACATTGTTGATAAAATAAGGAAAATTATTGTAGGCTTTGCTCCTACATACATTGGCAGTGTGTCCTTCTTTAAGACAGTTAAAGCAAATAGGTTTGAATTTTTGCTTACCTTTTCCTTTGAGTGCTGGTTGCTTCTTTAATGCTTCAGCATTTGTTCCTGAGGATTCTCCTTCCTCATGTCCAGAGAAACCAAGTCCATTGGTATTTTTTTTTGGTCTAGATGACTCAAGCTTTTGCTCTAGCTTGACAGTACTTTTGCTGAACTTAGCAAGTATTTCCTTTGACTCAAAGAGTTCTTTGGAAATAGTAGTATTTGTCTCCATTAGGCTTGCATTTTCAGAGATGGCTATGTTTAGTTCATCTTGTACTCCTTCATTTTCCATTCTTCTCTCATGTAGGCGAGCAGTCAGTGCACTAATCTCTTGTTTCAACTTGGAGATCTCGTGATCTTTGTCCTTTACCAGATCTTCAGCTTTCCTCCGGTTCTCAAGCTCTTGACTAAACTGGATAGTTAGTCCTTCCAACTCCTTTCTCAGATTGGAGTTTGAATCATTCAGGTTATTTACTTCTGCAATCATGGCTTCCATATTTGCTTCATCTTCATAACTATTTTTAGATGGCTCCACCAGCTTCTCTGCATGTTCTCTCCTTTTAGCTTGAGATGCCTTGTATTTGACCATAAGATCATCATAGGCTTGCTCAGACTGAGTGATCCATTGAGTAAAGTCCCTCAAGGTGTATTCCCCCATATCTCTTTCCAAGTGGTTAAAATTATAGAAAGGCAGGCTCTGATACCAATTGATGAATACTAAGAGGGGGGGGTGAATTAGTATGCCAAAAATCTCTACACTAAAACACTTAAACAATCTGAAGACAAACTGGTAAAACAGTTTAATAGACAGACCGGTTATCACACATGCAAACCAAAATGCAAGTAAAGCATTCACCCACAAAAGCAATACAACCATAACATAAGATATTTGATGTGGAAACCCAAATGGGAAAAACCACAGTGAGATGGAACTCACAAGTCACTATCTGTAGAATAGAAACCAGATCGGTTAAGGTCAGACTGATTAAGGTCTTACAATGTTCTTCACCAGAACAGATCCTATTAGAAATCTCAATCTCTGTTAGGAGATAAGTCCAATTAAAGACTACCTTGTTAGAGGATTTTAGATTCACAGAGATGAACCACCTTGTTAGAGTATTTTACAAAGAGTTTTGGGCCTACTCGGTTAAGGGCTATAGACTTGTCAAAGATGTGAGTTATCAACAAGTGTTTGATCTATCTAATAGCACAAACTGACTTGTTAGATCCAGTATTGCTCACAGTTAATGTATTCTAGAATTAATTCAATCTTCTCTATCTCTCTCTCAATTACAACTTGATCTTCTTAGATAAATCGCTCTTACAATAACTCAACAACCACCTTAAACCCTAGTCACAACATGAACCCTTTTAGCAACAACCTAAAACCCTAGACATGATGTCCTTTTAAAGGAATCTGATTTCAGATTGGTCCAATAGGATTACATTACAATTTCCTAGGTTCAATGAATCTAGACATACTTAGTAACACGACACAAAAGAACCATCAATGTGTCGGCACCATCAAACAATCGGTGGATTGGTAACTCATCACAAAATGTCAGTTGGTAACTCATCATAGAGTATTACTGGTTCATACAAAATACTGGTTGCCTGTTTGAGAAAAATGAAGATTGGTAAGAATGTGTTATGCCGCTTTGTTCCCTCGTACCACTTGAGATCTACGAACCGCTTGGGATCAACATGCTGCTTCAGATCGAGAAACACATTCTGCAAAATCACCAATAGTCTAAAGACTAGAATACAACATACCGGTTGGAACAAATACCGGTTGAGCTCTAGCTCATACATATAAAGGGGATCTCAATACAAGTGTGTGTCCAAAAATGACAATGTGGGATAGGAAATAGGAAATCATCACAAACAAATATAAAAATACTAATCATTAGCTGAATCACAAAAGCAAATTGCAATGATCTATCCTAAACACACTCAATAAACACATGAAGATAAAACATTCAAAGTAAATACTATGCAAACCATATGCATATTTGAATGCTTCCCTCATGTGGCTCCATTGTTCTTCTTTCCTCTTCAAATAGTTTGGTTGTGGATCTCACCTACAAGTGCACATACATGATTGAAAGCAAGTAGGTAAGAAAATTGCTCAAAAGTACTCGAAGCGTGATTGATTAGAAATTCGATAATCTGATTAGGGGATTATTAGGGGTTTGATTAAATAAATTCATCCAATTTATAGACAAATTGGAGAAATTAACAAATTAGCATGATAGTGATTCGAATGGAAATTCAAATCAAGAATAGCAAAATTATGACATGTCTATGACAAATTGCTATGCAAGGATTTATGACAATTTATGACAGTTTATGACAAATTGCTATGCAAAGATTTATGACAAGAATTTGAAATAGAAATAGACATTTAGGAATTTAGGAGAATTTAGAAAATTAGGTTAGAAATGATGACTTGGAAATTAGGAAATTGATGAAAAATAGGTAAATTAATTAATAATTTCTCATTTATTAATTAATTCACAAAGAGGAATAATTAGCCAATTAAATGAACATTTAATTGTGACAAGAAGACTTAGGATAAATAAATAATTTATTAATCCTAGAGAGAAAAATGACAAACAAGGTTAAATGATTAAATCATAAAACCCTAGAAGATAAATTAGCAATGCAAGGATGACAATTAGGTCTTGACAAAGGATAGTTGATATCGATTCGATCATGATTTTGAATTGATAAATGACCAGTGTTGATAAATGATTTGATTGAGATTGGTTGACAAAAATCAATGACAAATTGACCAAATTGACATGATTGAAAAGGACAAGGATCGATGACGAATCGATCACAATATGACAAGATTGACAAGGACAAAGATCGACCAAAATCATGACTGAAGATTGTTGTCGACAAGACCAAATTCGAAAGCAAGATGAATGAAGAATGCAGAAGAAGGACTCGATGCTTGCAAATGATACAGACCAAGTGCGAATCATAGGAGAAATGTTAATGCGATGCAAAATCCTAAAATGAGGCAATGCGCAAATTTTAAAGTATAATTCCACAAGCGTTGACCATTTTTAGGTGTCTACATTTTGCCCCTCTTTGAGACAATGCGATTTTAAGCATTGTTTCAAAGAACAATAATGAAAATGCCCCAGACAATGACAATGACATATGCATGCCCCCTCGAGGAATTGGCCAGAAACATCCAAAAAAGAGGCCAATTGATCGATAAGAATGACAGAAGATGATAGGTTCGAATGGATTGCCAAGACTGACAGAAGAAATGTTAGTAAGAAGAAATTAGACAGAGGATAGTTAGAGATGAAGGAAAACTTGCTTTCACATATGCACATAAGTAGGTGAGAACCTTTATTTAATATGGCAAAATGGATGCGTAGCATCATGGCATGGAAGGCCAGAGCTGAAATGCAACCCTTTTTGCAAAACACAGACACATCATAGACAAACAACAATCACAACCAAAAAGAAAAAGGGCCATGAACCATCCCGGTCACTCTAAATCACTCAGTGACATCATCGAGCAACATAGGAACATGATCAAAGCCAAAGATAAATCAGTAAAAAGATAAGATGCACAAATTCCAAAAAATCAAACTAACATTTTGATCTTCACTGTCAAAAGTTGAAAGTGCTGATAGGACGATCATGCTGTCTAGTTTCAGGACATGTGGTACCCTGTCTAAGATAGGACACAGTCTAGTTTCGAGTATACCACACCCTGTATAAGACCCATGATAGTGTGCCAAGGACAAATGATATTGATGGTAATGTTTGATTGATATGACAATTTTGATCAGTTTGAATGTCTGGTTTGATGGAAAAAGTTTATCTATGAATGCGTGATTTCAGTAAAGCGCAGTGTGTGATTGATTGTCATTGGATATATGCTCAGCGATCTATCTATGCACAAAGGGGATATTTTTGTTTTGCTTTTTCGATTTTTTACAATTTTTTGTTTTTTCAAGACATTATTTGATTTTTTTGGGATTTTTTTCAGGACATTATTTGATTTTATAGGATTTTTTCAGGACATTATTTGATTTTTAGAGATTTTTTTTTCAGGACATTATTTGATTTTTTTGGATTTTTTAAGAAATTTTTCAATTTTTATGATTTTTCCCCCAGTGTCTAGCAAGGAAAGGAATATGACAGGTGAATAAATAGGCTTGCTGAAATGATGGTGGATAGAGGGAAGACAAAGGCCTTTTATCATGGAGACAATACGGATGCAATTTTCAAGGGCTATTGCATGATGGGACAAGAGACTAGATATGACAATGTAAAGTAGTGACAGGGCATGAGGGACATGTCAAGAGGTTTTTGAAACTACATGTTTAAATTTTGCGTCCTTATGTCAGATCAAGATCAAGGAATGAAAAAGAGTGTATGGATAGTGATAAGATATGGATAGGATAAGCAAGACCAAGAATGGATAAGGGACATGGACTGAAGGTCGGGACTGGCTAAGGGATAGTGGCAGAAAGTTGCAATAAGACAGGGAATATGGATGAAAAGTTATAATAAGCAAATGGATAAATGACCAAAAGCTATGATGGACTAAAAGCTGCAAACAAGATACATGATGCTCATGACGATCCTTAGCCTTGTCAAGATCAAAGGTGGAAAGGGAAACTGGACATGAGGGACAATAGGATATGAAGGGTAATGACAGGGGTTCGATAGGATAATGGAACAATGAAGGACAAAAGGATATGATAGGATAAAACCTGCCCCCAAGTGTAGTGTGCAAGAAGTTCATAAATTACGCATGACGCCTGTTTGCCAGGTTTTCATCATGGTACTTGCCCAAGGCACCTGTTTGCTAGGTTTTCACCAGTGGACGAATTATTTTTGCTTTTACTTTTTTCCTTTGTTTTTCTCTTTTTTTTGTCTTTTTTTTTTTGATTTTTTTTTTTTTGATTTTTTTTTTTTTTGATTTTTTTTTTTTGTATTTTTGAGCTTTTTCAATAGAAGATGGACACATGATAGGGGATGGAAGAAGGACTCAAGCATCTCTTTTGTTTGGATAGTAGCCTTGAAAAAAAAAACGGACCATGACCTTTAAAAGTATGCTCAAAGACGTTGGTCGGATAAGGACATGGAAAATAAGATGAAACTAAGGCGAGGATTTATGCAAAGGATTGGACCAAAGGGATCAAAGGATGGAAAATATGAATTGGATAATGGATAGGGTATTGGAAGAATTGTGCTTTAGTGGATAGAAATGTTGGAAAGATTGACATTGGCACACACCTTGAGGGGTGATGGACTGATGGAGGAAAAATGGATTTTAGATTGTGAGATTTGGATGGAGGAATCGCTTGGGATTTTGGGACATAAGGGCCCAAAATGGATGAAGAAGGTGATGGAGGAACAAATTTGAGAGGTTTGGATGGAGGAATAGCAACTTTGGATGCCAAGTTGGATGTTTCTTTAGGCTTTTGTGCTTTAAGAAGCTGCTTAGGGATCCACATGGTTTTTGATTTTTCATTCTTTTGTGGTTCCTTGGAGTGCATTGCTTGCACAAGGGATTTAGGAACCCATATAGATTTTAACTTTGCTTTATTTTGCTCAGTGGGCCTTTGTGGCCTTTTGGATATTTCTTTTTCTTTATAGATCATATTGTTCTTTGTTTTGACATGTCAATTAGATTGGACATGTTGATCCTTGAATACATGTGGATTTCTAGACTTATGACTTTTATGCTTGGCATCCAAATTGCTTGGAGGGGGAAAGGAATGCATGGATGGATATGAATGAAATGGACTTCTTTTGTATGACTGGAAGGTTCTCAAAGATGTGTGCCTTTGCTAACCTTGCATAGAGGACGAAGGGATATAAGGACCTAAGATGGATGGAAGGGATGATGGGGAAGGTGTACATTTTGATTTTGATGGAGGGATACCAATGTCTTGAGAGTGAGTTGTGTAGACATGACCCTTAAGATCTTCTTTGATATGGAGGGGTTCTTTCTCATGAAGGTCTACTCCTTTGCCTTTATGAATATCTTGACTTGTAGGATACTCTTTTCTTTGGGAAGAAGACACGAGTCCATTATGAGGTGGATATGATATGAGAGAAATAATGAGATCTTGAAGTGGATTAGATTTCACCAAAGTGGAAGAACCCATTGTGCATGTCGAGGGTTCATGAACATCTTGCACTGACATGTTCGAATCATGAGGGGGATTAGGATCATGAGGGGGACTAGGATTGTGTAGTGGACATGGTTCAATGACAGGCTCTTCAAGAGATGGAATGGGAGGAATAATGGGATCATCAAAAGAAATGCAATCTTGGAGTGTATATGGAGCATTAAGACAAGGAGATGGAGGAACAAAAGGATCTTGTGGAGGATTTAAAGGAATAATTTGATCTTGACAAGGAGGAAGATCATTGGAATCCTCTTTAAAGGTGCTTTGCTCTTGACTTTTATTGGGATCATCGGAAAGGATGGAAGGAATATCTTTATCTTGTTTAGGAAGTGGAATGTCAATGGGATTTGAAAGGGCATTGTGTTCATGAAATGGAAGGGGATCGTTTGGGATTGGATGAACTGGGATATCTTGATCTTGCTCAGGGAATGGAGTGTCAATAAGGCTTTGGATAGGATGGACAAGAATAGGGGAATCATCATGAGTTTCTAAGAAGATGAGATCCTGGTCAACAATTGGATGGGATGATAAGGTTTCAAGATTGTGATCTTCATATGTTTTAAGACATCTTTCTTCATGCTCTAAATTATCCTCTTGACATGGGGTTGGACTTTGGATATGCATGGAGGATTCTGACAACGGCTCAGTGTTTTGGGATGAAGGAAATGCACTTTGAACATTTGTGATGGATTCTGGCAAGGAATCAATGCTTGAACATAAGGAAGAGGGACTTCGAATGGAGTCCTCTAAAATAGGTAATGGCAATAAAGTGCATGGTGGCATTGGGTTTTGTATTTCTGAAACATGACAAGGATGTGCATCATGAATTGGATTTTCTTGGCAATCAATTATGGATAGCCCTTGGATAATTGCGTCCTTGGGTGTATTGTTTGATGAGGACAATATAGAAGGTTCTTGTGAAACTTCTAAAGGTGTAGGGATAGATGCCACTGGAGAGTCAATTTGTTTGTGGGGGGATGAGGCATTGCTAGACATAATTATATTATCTTGATCTTCCTCAAAGAACTCACTTGGTAATTTCTTTAAGAGCATTGCAATAAAGCCACCTTTCTTTCGAGGTTTTGACATAGTTGTATCTGGAATTTGAACTTGTTTGACAAGAATTTGGTTCTAATCTAATGTCATGTTTTGATATTGGACTTGGTTCAATTGTTCTGACATGTTTGAAACTTGGCTTGGTGTGTGCTGCAACCTTTGTTTTTGAATGTTTGGTTGAACTTGTTGACATTGATATGTTGATTGAGCTTGTTGATATTCCACCATTGGTTGAACCATCTATTGACATTGTATAGTTGGTTGGACATATTGTTGAAATTGGACTATTGATTGTGTTGGTTGTATATGTTGGACCATAGGTTGAGCCATTGGTTGTATTGGTTGAAAATCTGATTGATAGTAAACACCTTCTTGTTCTTGTTGTGGAGGCACATAATGTTGAAATTGATGTTGTCTCCTTTCTTGAAATTGTTTCATCATCTCTATTTGGGAGAGGAGAGCTAGTATATCTGATCGTTCAAGAAGAGATCTTACATCAATTGGCTCAATCTTTGGATTTCGACCTGGCAATTTTTGAAACATTTTGGACATTTGTGATCTATTCTTCTCAATGTTTTTCACTCTTTGTTCCAATATCTCCTCTTCTTGAGCTAGTTTCTCCTCTAATTTTTGTATTTGGACATTTACATCATCATGATAAGTTTGATCAATATTGCCTTGTTGTTGGGTTGGATATAATTGTGATTGCCTTGGATTAAAATTCGATGGCATTGTCGATTGATACCTCAAACTTTGTTGCATCATTGGTGCTTGGAACCTTGTTTCAATAGACATGTCACTATGCAATGCAATATTTTTGAAAATTTTCAAGGACAATATATGATATGCAACTAAATGCAAACTAGATAGACGAGCATGCAATCTATGTTTTTGGTTGCTTTTGAAGATTTTGACAAACTTTTGAAATGAAAATCTAAAAAGAGACCCTGAGGAAATTGAAATGATGTCTAGACCTCAAAGGACAAAAGGACTTAAGTGACAAAGGACAAGATGACAATGTCTCCCCTATATGCTTGGATACTAAGCTAGGTTTGACCAAATGACATTGATGACAAAAAGGCAAAAGTTTGATAAGGTCTAGACTTCCTAACAATGACTTAGGGTTTATCAAAGATTTGGATTACTCAAGTATGACAAAACCTAGTTTTGACACTATATGCAAAGGGACAAATACTATGCAAATGACCCTAATATGATACGATAATGACTTGAACTTAATGAAGAGACCTAGGGTATGCAAATGCAAATGTATGACAATGGTATGACTCTAATGCAAGAGGACACATGCAAATGGATAACCCTTATTGATATGCAAAGGAGTATGACTTAGGTGAAACTTAACCTTGGTAGTTGACATGACTTTGCAAAATGGACACCTAGGATGAACCTAAATCTAAGTGACATGAATGTTGAGACACGATTTTGAAAAATGTTTGACAACCATGTTTGAAGGTGTTTTGAACTTTGTTGAATGAAATACTCTTGTGTTTAACCTTGTTTTGAATCAATTTATCTTGCTTTTGAAATGAGATGCAATTCAACTTTTGACAAGCAAAGAATACAAGATATTTCAACTTAGACTCAAGACAATCATGCTCATTCCCACATTTCTTATGGTAGGCAAGGACATCAGGTACTTGAGAGGTAGACTCATTATGGGATTCAAGGAGAATACATAGATGCTTGGCCCCACGGGCTCCCCTCCATGACACTCACTTCTTAGGGAAGCCAAGCATCAGTCCCCATGGAAATCTCCCCATGGCGAACTTAGTATCTCTTCCAAGTATCCGAACTTGTCCTTCTCAAGCAACTAGAAGGGTTTTTGGCCTCTGAAAACAAGGTGTTTAGTAAGGATTTCTATTAAGCGTTACTCCTTTATGTCACGCAAGCATGATTGAGACATTAAGCCCATCAAGATACCAAACAAATGTAGTCATGCAAGCACGATTTAGACCAAGAGGCCCTACTTAGATGTTGATATGAGAAAGAGTTCAAGGGTCATCACTTCCCAAGTAACTACAATTCCCACGTAACCCTTCCTTCAAAGCTTTCGCCCATCAGGTATTTGTTTATAGTGAGTTAGAATGCCAAGGTATTCTAGCCGTACTCACTTTGGGTCGTTCCCTTCTCACGATTATCACTTGCTTGCAAAAGCAAAGTGGTCGGGAAGGCAGGCCCTCTAAAGGTGACACACAATCAAAGACACGAGCATGGTATCAAAGATCTAGATTTTTGATCACATTAAGAAGGATGAGAGCATACTCTCCTACTCCAATGTCACACTCAAAAATAAAAGATAAAACATGTTCATTCCAACCTATTTAGAAATCACTAGGTGCCTAAAACATTAAAGACAAACACCAAGTTTAGTTGTTTCTCCAAGGCAACCTGCAAAACCCAAGTTAGAAGTTTGAGGTGTTTATTCTTTGACTATCGAACCTGCACAAAACGTGTTAGTAGTTTCATTTATTGCCTTTGTCATGCATATGCCAAGGTGCTGCACAGAGAATCAGTACCAAAAACCAGAATGCAAAAAAAACAGAATGAAAACCACAAAAAAAAATTTATTTTTTTTAATTTTTATTTTTATTTTTATTTTTTTTACACAAGCGCAGAATGCATTTACATAGGCGCAGAATGCATAACACAGGTGCAAATTATCTTACACAGGCGCAGAAGTCTCCAGAAAACCTTGCACGACCTTGTTTTTGGGTTTTTGGCCTGCAAATCAACTCAAAAGCACTCAAAAACACAGTAAAGGGATTAGAAGGTTAGTGTTCACATCGTGTTCACCAATTAATGTAGCATAGGAAATAGGGAATCATCACAAGCAATATAAACATAATAATCATTAGTGCAATCACAAAAGCAAATTGCAATGATCTATCCTAAACACACTCAATAAAGACATGAAGATAAAACATTCAAAGTAAATACTATGAAAACCATATGCATATTTGAATGCTTCCCTCATGTGGCTCCATTGTTCTTCTTTCCTCTTCAAATAGTTTGGTTGTGGATCTCACCTACAAGTGCACATACATGATTGAAAGCAAGTAGGTAAGAAAATTGCTCAAAAGTACTCAAAGCGTGATTGATTAGAAATTCGATAATCTGATTAGGGGATTATTAGGGGTTTGATTGAAGAAATTCATCCAGTTTATAGACAAATTGGAGAAATGAAGAAATTAGCATGATAGTGATTCGAATGGAAATTCAAATCAAGAATAGAAAAATTATGACATGTCTATGACAAATTGCTATGCAAAGATTTATGACAATTTATGACAGTTTATGACAAGAATTTGAAATAGAAATAGACATTTAGGAATTTAGGAGAATTTAGAAAATTAGGTTAGAAATGATGACTTGGAAATTAGGAAATTGATGAAAAATAGGTAAATTAATTAATAATTTCTCATTTATTAATTAATTCACAAAGAGGAATAATTAGCCAATTAAATGAACATTTAATTGTGACAAGAAGACTTAGGATAAATGAATAATTTATTAATCCTAGAGAGAAAAATGACAAACAAGGTTAAATGATTAAATCATAAAACCCTAGAAGATAAATTAGCAATGCAAGGATGACAATTAGGTCTTGACAAAGGATAGTTGATATCGATTCGATCATGATTTTGAATTGATAAATGACCAGTGTTGATAAATGATTTGATTGAGATTGGTTGACAAAAATCAATGACAAATTGACCAAATTGACATGATTGAAAAGGACAAGGATCGATGACGAATCGATCGCAATATGACAAGATTGACAAGGACAAAGATTGACCAAAATCATGACTGAAGATTGTTGTCGACAAGACCAAATTCGAAAGCGAGATGAATGAAGAATGTAGAAGAAGGACTCGATGCTCGCAAATGATACAGACCAAGTGCGAATCATAGGAGAAATGTTAATGCGACGCAAAAAACCTAAAATGAGGCAATGCGCAAATGTTAAAGTATAATTCTGCAAGCGTTGACCATTTTTAGGTGTCTACAGACAATCACAACATAAACATCAAAAGTGCCAACAAACCTATGTTGGTGGTATGAGATTGCCATTCCTTCCTCAAGAAGAAATTTTCCAAACAACTGAAGTGCACAAATGAAGAGTGGTAAAAGGAATTCACCTTTTTAAACTCACAATGGGCATTTAAGTGGGATTTTTATTCCACTAATTTTTAATCATCTAATCAACTAATCAACCTGGTTGGGCAGCGTTTTCAAATTTCATATCAAGAAATGAATCAGATTGACTCTGAAAATTTCTAAATATCAAAAAATCATTAAAAATCTAAAAATCGTAAAAATTTCAAAAAAATCAAAAAATTGTGAAAAATTCAAAAAAATTCAAAAATTATCCGATTCATCTCTCGATGGGGCATCCTTGCATCAATATCTATCAGTCAGCGTTTGGGGAATCATATCAAAATTTATCATCTAAAAAATCGAAACCGCATCAAATCCGCATCATATCGAGATTTATCATCTCAAAGATCGAAACCGCATCAAATCCGCATCATATCGAGATTTATCATCTCAAAATCAAATCTGCATCCTATCAAAATCAATATCAACAACATCATCAATTGTGTTTTTTTTGAACCAATGCGTCGTCACACATCGCTTCAAAGAGGGGCAAAATGTTTACACCTAAAAATGGTCCGAAGCTAGTTAATTAAATATGTAGTTATTTGATTAATTCCCCTTCCCAATTAACTGAATTCACAAGCAATTTGATTAATTTCTCTATTCATCTACTACTAAATAAATCTACAAGATATATTTGCATAGTCCATTTCATATCCCCCTTTGATTAATTAATTTCCCCCCATATAATTCAATTCTTCTAATCCCTAATTACAATTAACTCAAGTTTGTTGAGATTAATTATCATTTTCCAAAATTATTTGAATTTCTAAATTCAAATGAACACATGGCTCCTAACTTTTAACCACCTAACGTAACCATCCCCTAACCTAACCCATTCCACCTAACCCTGGGTTTAACTAACCCTATCCTATCTTGCACATCCTAACCTCCTTATCGTAACCTCTCATGGTGTGGATATTCTCCCCTTGAGACACATGGCACTTTTACCACATGTCTCCCCCCTTGGACACTTGCCCTCTGATGAGCAAGGATTCTTGACACTTGTAACCACAAAGATGACAAGTGTCCCTTATGCCAACCTCTTCTCCAACTTCCTCAATCTTGGCCCTTGATATCTTTAGATCAAATCTGGACCATCAGTTCCTACCACCTCATCTTTGGCCTTGGAATTCCTATAAATATCCCCCATTTTGGGGCAATAAGGATCCCTTGCATTCATAGTTTTAGCATCATTACTATAGGCAATTTGCTTTTGGATTAATCATAACATGTTAATCTAGTTTCTTAGATTGTGCATTTCATATCATTTTCATAATCAATCATGATCAAATAGCTACTCAATTCTTGAGTTGTCACTTTGGAGGTCATTTCTCCATTAAGAGCCAATCAATCCAACACCTTCAAGGTCCTCAAGAATAGAGGAAAATGAGACATTTCAAGGAAAGCTTATGGTTTGCATTTTTAATCTAGTTTTCAATTAAACTTTTCATTTATGTTTTTATTGTCTCATTATATGTGTATGCCTTCTTATATACCACATTTTTAGCATCACAGATGTAAGCAACCCTTTTCTTATTGTCCTAAAAGACATTGTCCTTTCTTGAAAACTCTTTCATCAAAAACTGATAAGGCACCACTACTTTATCATTTCAAAACCTCTTTATTGTTGATAAAGGGCACAACTATTTTTATTTGGCTAACTTTCCATAATGGCTTCTTACTGTTGTACATGCTTCACAGCTCCAAAGACTGCACCTATTTTCTTTAAGGACTACTCTATCATCATTTAATAAGGATTTCTCAGTTTCTTAGGAGGTCAGCTCATATTGTTATTGTGACTATATTCACCATGAATGACAAATATTGAGTGCTTAAAAGATCATCAGTACTTATGACTGCCATATCATCCTTTGTAATTTTTTACAATTCATTGAATCACTATCTCCATTTGAAGGTTGTCTTCTTGGCTTGACAGTAATGATTGTCCTTCATTGTATATAGACCTGTAGATTTTTATTCTTGGCTTAATGCATGCTTGCTGAGAATGTTTTGATGACTACAAATCTGCAACTTCCACTTGTAGACACCTAAAAATGTCTCATCGATTGCACACCAATTATTCGTCTAATTAAGTAATTCTTTAATTATTTAATTAAGATAATTAATCACATTCTTCTGAATTAACTCAATCATCATTTTCTATCTTACTAATTATTCAATTTCCAATTCTCCATCAATTTATCATTTAACCCCTTTCTCAAATATTAATTATTTAATTAAGTGATAAATAATTAATTACGATTTATCACTTAATTAATATCTTTATTATTTAATTAATTCTATTTCTCATGATTAAATAACTTCATTTGAATTATTTAATTAACTAATTTATTCTTCCAAATCCCCAAATTTAAATTTCAACTAATTTCAATTAATTTCATTTCATCAAATTTACATTTCACCATATTTGAATTTCAATGAATTTAAGTAAATCTCATGTGTATTTCAACATTCTAAAATCTAAATTCAAATTCAAATAAAAATGAAAATTAATTTCAAATTAATCTCCTACAACACATGTTGAAAATCAGGACTGGTTCATCAAATCTATTAATTCTCCAATCTCCCCTTTTCACTCCAAATCACCTTTTCTAACTAATCAGTCAATTCAGTCATCTCTTCAATCAAATAAGTTATCTGATCAATCTAGTCACTTGACTGATCAATCAATCTAGTTGACTATCCAATCAAAATCATTCTATCATGTTAACATATCAATCAATTCACTTAACTAATCAATCAAAATCAGTTATCTATCAATCAACACTTAAGTTCAATATCCCTCCCCATCTCTCATGAAAATATATATAAACAAGATCATTTTCTCAATTCAAGCTAGATCACACTCTTCAAAATAATTTCCATCTTATGCAAGAAATCCCGACGCAATACCTGAGAGCCACACCTGCAATTTGGAGAAGAACAATGGAAGCACAAATGTGGAATAGGGAGTTTTAATCAGCATATATCTTTGATTTCTTTCATTTATTCTATTGCCTTGTGTTTGATTTTAGCTAGATTAGTTAAGGAACTGTTATCGTCCTTATTTCCTAATTAGCATAATTTTATGATTTCAAGCATGAAAACAATGGCGAACCCGACGTGACCTAACCTCTGATTCTATTTTTTTTGTGATTTACAAGTGTCGTACGAAATAGGAAAAATGGTGTGCATAATTATAATGATAGTAATTCACAATTGCCATTATTAATGCATAATTTCTATCATTATGATCATTCTAATTCACAAATGCTTTAAGCAATGCGCAATTATAGGGAGAACCCAAAATTTCAATTTTCATTTTCATTTTGGCTTTACTTACATTTGTGAGATTAACCCAGAAAAATCTTCCAATTCTGGAAACAAAACAATTGTGCGTACAATGTCTTTAACCCCATGGCAGGCAAGGTAACTTTCAAAATTTTAGGTGCCAGGAGGAGGAAACAACACAAGAGATAAAAAAATCATATCAAAGACTTGTTAAGGTAGAAAAGAACATCCAAGAAATTAAGAAAGAAGAAGTCATCATTGAATATCAACAAGATCCTGAAAAAGTTCAAGGTTTATGATGACATCAAAATTTTAGCCCATCTTACTTGGAATGAATTCATCGAAAGAGAAAATTGACCTCTCTCTTCTTTCATTTTCTTCTATCTAAATTAATTTTTCAAGTTCAGTAAATAATGCGCAATTGCCCTGTTAGTAATTCACATTTTCTCTGATAGTAATTCATAGTTGCCTAGTTAGTAATTTGCATTTGTCAATATATTAGTTTGCAATTGCTCAATAATAATTCCACATTTGCTAGTATGCTAGTTTGTACGTTCTTAGAAGGTAGTTCACAATTATTGGAAAAAGTTAAAATGTCTCTATTTTATTTTCTCTCTATTTTTTGTCAGTAATTAGCTCTATTTTTGCAAATAGGGAGGTCAAATTTGTAACCGAGAGGAAGAACTAGGCTAGAAAGCCCACCATGTGCTAACAAATTTTTTATTTTCTTCAAGGGGTATCTTAGACAGACTTTCATTTGGTGTTGTTAAAAAGAAAAAAACATTCTTCTTTTTATTTCCTCATCATTGCAATATCAAATAAAATGAACACCATATCTTTAGACAATTTTGCTATGAAGGTTTAAAAAGAACTTTGTTTTTCATGTTTTCTAGGTGGTAGGCATATGCTCTCCCCTTAACTAGGTGACCAAAAATCCAGACCCACCTTTTTCATGCTTTCTGTCAATTCAATATTAGGATAAAACCTTTAGAAGGTCTGCCTCCCAAGTAGCCCATAAGGCCAAGTGAGAGGGAATGACCTAAGTGGTAACGACTAATGCCAAGTATTCCAAACCACTATAAAATTAATGTGTTTGCAATTAAAATTGTAAGCAACAAGTGATACATGTTGTCATAATGACATTATGCCTCCCTCACTGCTTATATGGTACGAGAAAACCTATAGAGTGTAACCTCTTCAGACTGGGAGTCCTTAATGGAGCCTAACACACTACCTGAATGGAAGCCTAATTAAATACTTTAAGATCTAGAGGCCAAACCGAGTCAGTAACCAGACACTTATATTATCACAGTGCAAGGGTGGGGAAGAATCTTACCCCAAGACACTCACCATATATCTCCCAGGATAATGAGCCAATTGAGGAGTGATCCTCTTTGGTTTAATTTATGGACAAAGGCAAAAAAATAGGCATACCTTAGGGTGTGATAGGGTTGTTTGAGTTGATGAAGTAACAAGATGTGGGTTGTGGTAATATTTGTGACCTTTTGAGCTTAGGAGAGTCTACTTGATGTTTTATCAAATGACCAAAATTTTATCAAAAATAAAATGAGGTTTGAAAAAGATCTCAACATCCACAAGGGTTTGAAAAAATCCTTTAAACAGTGCTCTCTATTGGCTATGTCAAGTTGTTTTTCACTTCTTTGCTACTAGGTCTTTGCTACATGATCACACAATACAAAGTGGAACATTAACAAGAATATCAAAGCTCAAAAGAATCTTCAAATATCAACATCAATATCATAATCAAACATTACCACTTTCAGAGAAATGGAGAAAACATCTTACATGTTGTGACCTTAGGTCCAAACCAATCAAGCGAACATCATGGACTGGTGTTATGTATTTCATAGGGAAGGTGAAGAATTAATTCCTTCCATTCCTATTTCATCACCATGCATATAGATTTTAGCTCAACAAAGAAAGACTTTGTAACAACAAATGAGAGACATGACTAGTCCTAACAACCATAGGGATTGGTTAGAAAAAATGATGAGGGAAGTGATAACCATGAGGGAATCATTATTAGGTGTTCTTTCTCTTGTGAGACCATCAAACATGCCAACCTTAATTCTTCAACAAAATCATTCCTACTTTAGTTTAACCAACATTGGAGTCATTTCAACCTTCTTTTTCTTTCAACCCAACATATCAATCATACCAATCACATCAACTCAATATTCAAGCCCCTTTCTACCAGAATCAAACCCCTTTCAACCAAAGTCCAAATCAACCATATCTATCCACCATTTCATCCTCCATTGAAGTCACACAAGAGCAATTCACACCATCTCTATCCAATAACACAATCTCCCAAAGGCTATCCATAGTACAAATCCAATCTAATCTAAGTCATGATTCAGAGAGTCTCATTCAAAATCCTTTCTCATGAGGCCAAAGTGTTGAAACCTTCCAAAAATATCCCTTTCATATCCAATCTCCTTCCCCATGTTAAGAGGATAATCCAAAATCAGAAGAAATCATCAATTATGAAACAAATCAAGATAAAAAACAAACCCTTCTATCCTACCCAATTTTTGATCAAAACTCCACCAACCAAGAATCTTATGGTGATCCCCTCATTCTTTTATATTCCATTCATAATAACACCCATTTATCTCAAGAGCAAGATGTTCTTTCAAGTCCCATCCAACATCCATCTCCTAAGCAAGATTAAGACATCCCTTCCATCCTTCCTAATAATCCCTTTCCAAGTAAAGATCAAAGTATTCCTTTACCTTCATGTCCTAAGAAACACCCCATTATTTCTCCAGTTCCAGATTCAAGATCCCTCCATCCCTTCATCTCCATGTCATAATCCTCCATATTCCTCACAATATTCCCTCTTAAATGAACTTACCAATTCTCCTAGTCACCCTCATGATCCCAATGCATCTACACAAGTTTTTCATGAACCCCTTATGAATGAAATCACCAATCTAGATAATATTACAAAGAACAATTTATCAATGATTGTATGTGTGCCATTTCCACATGCCAACGTGGTGACAAAAACAAGCATGGCACCAGCTAATGAAATCAACACCCAAATTGATCCATCATCTTCTTCAAGCACAAGCATAACACCAAATAATTAGATCAACACCCGATTGGCTTCATCATCCTCTTCAATTGCATCAATAAAAAAAAAACATAACACCCACTCATGTCACAACTTTGGAACCAGAATCTATTTGCCTCATACACTCACACTTGAAAGACTAGGGGCAAGAAGATCTACCACAAATGGATTCGTTTGAAAGTAAGGAGGCTATAGCATCAACTGTACATGAAATACACCCGACTCAATATCCTATTGAAAAAGTCAGGTTTATCTGACTCTTCAAACAAAGACCAATGAACTATTTTACACAAAATACATACCGACCCAATAAAAACATCCACCCTAAAAGAGATTACATCTAAGGGTTGGGTTATTTTAAATTTCACTGCATCGCATATCTCCATTTCATAGTGCATCATAGTTGCTTGCATGTCACCATTGCACAACATATAGCTACATATCATTAATTTTTAATTTTTGTTATCATTAGGGTATCCCCATGAACCAAGCCCAATGAGTTCCCTTTATCGGGTGAGCTTGAGGTGAGAGTTATACCTGTGGCCACGGGGTAACTAGCACAACCCGCAAGTGTCTATGACGGGGTAATTCTGAGCCAGAAAATCAAACCCAGGAGCTCGAGAAGCAAACCCAAGACTGAAACCAACTACTCTAACATGTGGGGGCTAGCTACATATCATTATTGCTTTCTCATATAGTTGCATCAATAAAACAAGGTGATTATCTAAGTCTTTTACCTATTTGCACTGAAAGGAATGAAGGTTGCCTCATTTCCTAGATACTTGTTCATGAAGTTTTTAGGAGGTCTTTGGTCATTCATCTTCAACTTCATCTTGTGATTGAGCTTTATCCATGGTTGGGTAGAAGTTTCACTATCGAATCTTGTTACCCAAAATCTATCAATTGCTATATATCTCACACATTAATCAAATGCTCTAAGTCAGTACATATACCTAGTTGGTCATGTGGCTAGTGAAAAATCCAATATCCTACTTCAGCACCACTGTAATTGTCATACCCACATAGGTTTCATTACTTACAAGTCAAGGAAAGAAAATAAAAGAAAAGATGCTATGAGAAAATCAATATTAAAATATCATGGCAAAAAGAGAAAAGATGTATAACTAAAATATCATGCATACAAGTGCAATAAAAGCTTGACTATGGGAACATGCGAGTAACTCCATCAGGGCTATGGATGCTTGCTGGCAATGGAGAAATATTTGAGTGATTACAGTGTATAACCTCATCAGGGCTATAGATATCTGACTAGCAGCAAGGCTCTATTCAGGATGCTTTTGAAGTTAGAATAACTCACGTAGCTAGCCACACAGGATTCCAAGGGTCTCTAATCATTATAAGAGTCAAAATAAATTAAATTGCACACACATGGGCAAAAGAGGATCCAAGTTTCAATAATTGGTGGATAATTTTTCCACACCTCCATTCATAAATCCTAATCACATAGCATGTTAAGTTGGATGGTCTAAGGTCTTCAGAGGACAAATTGAACTCCTATCACTGAAACATTTCACACCTTTAAGTCAATTAGTGCATTTTAGAATGCAAGACACACACAATCATCCTTGTTCAAATAGGAACTGCATCTTCATCTTTCATATTGCATTAGCATAGGTCATGCCTAAATCCATTGTCTCCACATGCATCGCCTAGATCATTATGTCATACAAGTCTGCATATTGGGGGCATAACTGAAAAAACCCTAAAAAATAAGAATAAGTCTTGAAAAAATCCTAAAAATCAGATAGTGTCATGAAAAAATCCTAAAAATCAGATAATGTCCTGAAAAAATCCTAAAAATCAGATGTCTTGAAAAAATCCTAAAAATAAAATATGATCCTGAAAGAAGTAACACAAAATCATAAAATGTGTTGAAAAAATCCTAAAAATCAGATAATGTCCTAAAAAAATCCTAAAAATCAAATAATGTCCTAAAAAAATCCTAAAAATCAGAAGAAGTCCTGAAAAAAATCCCTAAAAATCAAAAAAATAAAAAACTGAAAATTAAAGCAAGAAAGCATAGACCATCCATCAAATCAAATCAACAACAGACAAACTCTCAAAGTCTACAATCAAACTAAACACATGTCTTGTTAATCAATATATTGATCAAACTCTATAAAAAATCAACATGTCTTATACAAGGAAGGGTACACTCGAAAGCCAGGCATTCCTATCAATCATCAAATGATCAAAACAATGACATAGATCAATATGGCTGCTAGATTTTTTCCAAGTTAGTCTTATCTATAACAATTGATGGAAAGTCACGTTTCATCAAAAATACCAAAAACATCAAAAAAAAAAAAAAAAACATTCGAAAAATGATCCTTAAAAGAGAAAAAAGCACAAAAACATTCAAATACGATCCTGAAAAAAACACAAAAACATTGTAAAATAAAAAATACCAAAATCAAAAAATATTAGAAAAGCTCTTTAAAAAAGAACTAAATATTAGAAAAAAAAAAAAAAAAACACAAAAACAATACATGCATCAATCAAAATTTAAAATAAATTGTCCTTTGCAAACAGCAAACATTTCAATAGACACAAAACACAAAACAAATCAAAACATTAAGCTTAATAAATCATGCATTAACAGACAAACTACCAAGCTAGTCTACAACCTAACCAATCAATTCCTATAAGTTGTCAACATCCTCATCAAACAACATGCCTTTATGGATACATCATTCCTAAAATAGGCACTTATCATATATCATGTCCTACTGGATACATCTTTACTACAATGGACATCCTATCAAGAAATCATCCTAGCAACTCCTATCCTTGGCAAGATGATCAATATGGTTGTTGTCTTGTATGGTCAAGTTTGTCTTATCTTTCATTGATTTATCTTTTATCGATTTAGGTTAGATCATGTCAATATGCTACTGAAGGATGTCCACAAGTGACTAGAGGAGCCACGATGGGCATGATCTTTTTATTTATTTTTTGTTTGTGGCTTGAATAAATAAAGTTCTGGGGTAATAGTTCCGGTGGATGTCTATGATTGGTACATTCATCCAGCAAGTATCCTATGCAAAAATAACACTTAGGGATTGTTAGCAATCATGAAGAAGGAAGACTGAGAAGGGAGGGTGAATCAATCTTCACTGGAAATCAGATAATCAAACACCAAAACATAAACTGATAAATTGCACTAACTGAAAGATAATCAAATGAACAACACAACGCACAACACCAAGATTTTTGACATGGAAATCCCAATCAAGGGAAAAACCATGGTGGGAACCTACCCACAATAAGATGATACTCTGCAGTAGTATCCAAAAATATTACAATGGTGAATGCAAATGGATTTAGGAACACTGCCTAGAGCACACTGCTCAAAATATATATGCCCGAAAGGCTACAACCCTCAAGGAAGTCTCACTGACTTACAAAATGAATCAGACTACAATCCAGAAGAAATGAACTGCAATAGTATCATCTACATATGCCATATGATAATTTTGGTTAAGCACAATTGTCTTCTCTGCAAGACCGATCTCACCACAACACTTCACCAAATGATATATCTCTTGTTCACACATACAACTCTCTTTGATAATGCAGACATAACCCCAAAAACTAAATTACATAAGTATATCACCTATATATAAAAATCATCAACTTTGATAGCAAGGTCGGCTAAACCCTCAACTCATAAATACAAAAAATACATTACACAATACAAGGATCAACCATCAGACTAATATTATGATTTACATTACATAGCATGGACCTAATTCAAATTCCCAAATGATCATATCTACAAGAAATCACACCAAGATCAATTTGGCATACGCTACACCACCAGAAATACCACATAACACACAAATCATCACCCATTGATAAAAAAATGCCAAAAATCGCACAACGATCAATGTGGATCACCAAAAATAAGAGGAAATGATTAGGAAACATGAGTAAAGATGTTAGAATCATCTAGAATAGTTACATCAAGTCCACCTTTCAAATCTTCATTGATTAGAGTCTCAAAGCTTAAGAACTCAACCAAACAGCAATTGTCATGAAGAAAGATAACTTGTGGGTCACCAAATGATGAATCATCTAAAATGAAGATACACTAGATCATCCCAAACAACATCCCAAAATTTTAGCACAAGTTCTGATCATACCAAAATATACTAGAGGGAATATTAATCTCTGCAAAACAGTGATCAACAAACCAATACTACAAAACTTGATCAGATAATCTTCCCAAACTCACTGAAATGACCCATAGGAATATGTTGACATCAGTGACAACAACATATCCAAATCCAACAACCAAATCTAACAGACTACAGCAATCTCCACAACTCAACAATCTCAACAACCGCCCCCTTTGGCATTGATGGCAACATATGAATGTGAAAAACAATCAATGCAAAGAAAGAAGATATCACTAGTAGACTCCCCCTAAGATCAAGATAGATAATACAATTTTTCACATGATCTCTCCCCCTTTGACAACAATGCCAAACTTCTCCAAAAATAGAAAACCAAACACACTCTCCCCCTTTGAATATGAAACACAGATCTCTCTCCTCCAAAACACACAAACATGAATCTGTCACAACCAAATCAACAGACTACTTCAGGAGAGGAGCAGCATCAACATATCAATCCAGATAAAAAGAATAAGGCTCTAAAATCCATCAGATCAATGCAATTCAATGCATCTAGTTCTCATTAGGAGGGGTGGTTACCCCTAGCTTATCTCTCAAATAGGCAAATGTATCTACAGGCAAAGGCTTAGTGAAAATATCACCAACATGTTCCTTTGTAGATACATATTCCAGCTTCACCCTCTGTTCACTGACCTGCTCTTTCAAGTAATTATATTTGATTGATATATGCTTATTCTTTGAATGTTGTACCGGATTCTTTGACATGTTTAAAGCACTGAAATTATTACAGTATATAACAGTAGGCTCATCATAAATAATTTTGATGTCTTTCAACATTTGCTTCATCCAAACTATCTAAGTGGAATTACTAGCAGTAGTAATGTACTCAGCTTAAACAATAGACAAAGATACCGAGTCTTGTTTCTTGCTAGCCCATGAAACAAACTTTTTACCCAAAAAGAATGCTCCACCAGTAGTATACTTCCAGTCATCTATATCACCTACCCAATCTACATCAGTGTAAGCACATAACATGAAGTCATCTTTCTTAGGATACCATAAACCAAAATCCATAGTTCCTTAAGATATCTGACTATTCTTTTAACGTCAATAACATGACTTTCCTTCAGATCAGCTTGATATCTAGAAGCCATACATATAGCATGCATAATGTGAGGCCTAATCTAAGTAAGATATAATAATCCACCAACCATAGATCTGTACAAACTCTGATTAGCTCTAGAAGACTCAATCATTTTTAGACAATTTACATTTAGTTACCATAGGAATTCCAACCGGTTTGGAATCATCTAGTCAAAAATTCTTCAACAATTCCTTCACATACTTTGTTTGAGATATAAATATACCTTTTTATGTTTGTGCAATCTACAAACCTAATAAAAATTTCATCTCACCAATCATAGACATTTCAAATTCTTTTTGCATATCACCAGTAAACTTCATACTCATATCATCATCACCACCAAAAATAATTTCATCAACAAAGACTTCAACAATCAAAATGTTATCATTTTCAATTTTAAAGTACAAATTACTATTAGCAACACTTTTAGTGAATCCTAATTTCAACAAGTATTTATCTAATCTAGCATACCAGGCTCTAGGAGCTTGTTTTAATCCATCAAGTGCTTTCTTCAACTTGCATACCATATCACCATCATCCAACAGTGAAGATCCATGAGGTTGTTCAATGTTAAACTTCTTCTTCTAGATCACCATTCAAAAATGTAGATTTGACATCCATCTGATATACCTTGAAATCTTTATAAGCAGCATAGGCAAGTAACAACCTAACAACTTTAATTCTAGCAACCAGAGCAAAAGTTTCTTCATAATCAATTCCTTCTTGTTGTGAATACCCTCTGCACACCAATCTAGCTTTATTTCTCACTAATTCACTGACTTCATTCAATTTATTCCTAAAAACCCATTTAGTACCAATAACATTTTTATCCTTAAGTCTAGGCACAAGTTCCCAAGTATTATTCTATTCAATCTGATCTAATTATTCTTCCATAACCCTTATCCAATTCTCATCTTTAGGTTCAACTTTGGATATCAAACATACCTCTTTTGCAGCTAACCTTCTTCTAGTCATCACACCTTTATTCTTATCACCAATAATCTGATTCTCATAGTGATTTAATCTAAAATAGCTCAGATTCTTTTGATTCTCAGATTCCTACACATCATTACCAACAGCAGTAACATTCGGATTAACACTCTCTGTCTCTACCAGATCATTCTGCTTAGGTCCTTCAGGCTGAATAGGAGCTGAAACAACATGCTAACCTTCATCATAAGCTCTGATCTCCTTTCCAAGATTCTCATCCACCTTCACACATGCACTCTCAACAATCTTTCTTAGTCTCTTGTTATAGCACTAGTAGGCTTTACTCTTTGTGGAATTTCCCAAAAAGATACCTTCATGAATTCTAGCATCAAACTTTTCAATATCCTCATCTCTTTAGATATAACATTCGCTACAAAAAACTTTAAAATATTTCATAGTAGGAACATGACCAAACCAAACCTCATAAGGGGTCTTACCAGTATCACCTTTGATATGAACTCTGTTAAATTTGTAGACTACAGTGCTAATGGATTCTCTCCAGTAGATCTTTGGAACATTTCCTTCAATCAACATAGTGCTTGCAACATCCAAAATAGTATGGTTCTTCCTTTCAAAAACTTCATTTTTTTGTGGGGTTCTAGGGGCAGAAAGTTGTCTTCTGATTCAATGCATCTCACAGAAAGAATTAAACTCACCAGAACAAAATTCTCCACCTCTATCAGATCTTAGACACTTCAACTTCAATCCGGACTCTGTTTCAACTTTAGCTTTGAATATCTTGAATTTCTCAAATGCTTCTGATTTCTCCTTCAAAAAGACAACCCACATCATCCTGGAATAATCATCAATTAGTAGCATAAAGTATCTATCTCCCTACACACTTCTAACATTTCTAGGTCCATATAGGTCAGTATGCACAAGATCCAGCAATCCATCTGATGTATACCATTTGTTCTTAAAAAAAATTCTTGTTTGCTTACCCAACCGACATTCCTTACATACCGGATTAACAGGTTTAGCAATCTTAAGTAGATCTCTAACAACATGTGTAGAACTAATCTTGATCAGTGAGTCAAATTTTACATGACACATTTTTCTATGCCATAACCAGCTCTCATATATCTTAGCAATCAAACAACTTCTCTCACTAGCATTCAAATGAAAAATGTTACCTTTAGTCTTAGTCCTAGATGCAATCTCTATATCGAAAGCATTCAAGATTTTGCATTTACCATCCTTGAATTGCAGATCATAACCTTTGTCAATCATCTATTCAGCTCTCAAAAGATTATGCTTCAAGCCTTCAACATACAAGACATCATCAGTTTTATGCTTACCATCAAAAGAAATAGAACCTCTCCCACGAATAACACCAGCTTTGTCATCTACAAATCTGACTATTCCACCATCATACTTTTTCATACTTACAAATTTGTTTTTACCACCAGTCATATGATGTTAGAAACTGTTGTCAATCACCCATACACTCTTTTCTTCAACTTTTGCAGCCAAAGCCTTTTCTTCAATAGAACAACTAGTGGAATCAATAGGCACATGTCCATCTTCCTTAATGGCAATAAACACAATTCCATCTCCTTTTTATTCTTCATCTATAACACCTTCATCTGTAGCATAATAACATTTCTTGTGGTTCCTAAACTTCCAGCTAGACTTGTAAGGCTTATCATACTTCTCATGCTTCTCATATCTATCATTCCTATCATACTTATCAAGCTTATCATGTCTGTCATACTTAGCCATTCTCTCTGGACATATAGAAGAAAAATGTCCTATCTTATTGCAACTAAAATATTTCAAAGGAAACTTTCCATCATACTTACCGGAACCTTTAGTAAATCTCCAGGAAATGAATGCTTCAAGCTCATCAAGCTCTCTCTCTTGCTCTGCAATCTCTCTTCTTTCTCTTTCATACCTTGATATCCTACACTCATCAGGATCATACTTCTTCTTACCAGAAATAGATACTGATGCTCTAAATATTGTCTCAGAATTTTCATGTGATTCTCCAAATTCGCTCAACACAAATGCAGCAAGTTTTCCGACCAACATATCTCTTGTTACTATAGTTACACTTTGGATCTCATCTATAGCTGCAACCTTATGTTTGTAAGTACGAGGCAAAGATCTCAATACCTTAGCAACAATCTCATCTTCATCAATCTTCCCACCAACACATCTAATACCAAGGACAAGCTCATTCACCTTAAGCATGTATGAATGTATGTTCTCATCATATCCCATCTTCAATTTCTCATACTTTCCTTTCAAGCTCTGCAACTTAGCAACTTTCACTTGACTATCACCTTCATATAGGATCTCAAGCTTCACCCAGATCTCATGTGTGGTCTAAAGTTCCATTACATTTGTCATTTCAGAATCAATCAGGGCACTAAGTAATGCTTCCTTCTCTCTGATATTATATCCAGCTTCCTTAACTTCATCAAGATTGGATGGTCTATTCTAAGGAACAACATAGACATTGTTAGTAATCTTCTAGTAATCTTCTCCAAGATATTTCAAGTGCACCTCCATTTGGTTCTTCCACACAGTATAGTTATTTCCATCAAACCTTAGACTATCCTTCTTGAAAATAATACCTTGAGCTGCCATCCCAGATCTCCCCAAGTGATTAAGCTTCTACCAGAGGATCTATCTCTGATACTAATTGTTAGTAGCAATCAATAAAGAATACTGAGAGGTGGGGGTGAATCAGTCTTCACTAGAAATCAAATAATCAAACACCAAAGCATAAACTAATAAACCGCAGCAACTAAAATATAATAAAATGAATAGCACAACACACAACACCAAGAATTTTGACATGGAAAAAAAAGTCAAGGGAAAAATCACGGTGGGAACCTACCCATAATAAGATGATACTTTGTAGTAGTATGTGAAAATATTACAATGGGGAATGCACATGCTTTCAGGCACACTACCTAGAGCTCAGTGCTCAAAAGATATATGCCCGAAAGGCTACAACCCTTAGGGAACTCTCACTGAGTTACAAAATGAATCAGACTACAATCTAGAAGAAATGAATTGTAATAGTAGCATCTACATATGCCAGATGACAGTTCTGGTTAAGCACAATTGTCTTCTCTGCAACATCGATCTTACCACAACACTTCACAAAATGATATATCTCTTGTTCGCACATACAACTCTCTCTAATAATGCTGACATAACACCAACAACTAAATTACATAAGTATATCACCTATATATAGAAATCATCAACCTTGATAGCAAGGTCGGCTAAACCCTCAACTCTCAACTCATAAATACAAAAAATACATTACACGATACAAGGATCGACCACCAGACCAATATTATGATTTACATTACATATCATTTACCTAATTCAAATTCCAAAATGATCATATCCACTAGAAATCATGCCAAATCAACCACAATACGCTACACCACTAGAAATACAGCATAAAACAAATCATCACCGATTGATAGAAATCGCCAAAACTTGCACATGATCAATTCAGATCACCAAAAAAAATAGGAAAAGATTAGGAAACACCATCAAACACATTAGAATCATTCAGAACAATTGCACCAACTCCACCTTTCAAATCTTCATTGATCATCATCTCAAATCTCAAGAACGCAACCAAACAGCAACTGTCACGAAGAAAGATAACTTGAAATCATGAACCATCTAAAATAAAGATACACAAGATCATCCCAAACAATAGCCCAAAATCTCAGCACAAGATTTGATCATACCGGAATATACTGGAGGAAATATCAACCTCTACAAAATAGTGATCAATAAACCAATACTACAAAACCAAATCACAGAATCCTCCCAAACTCATCAGAATAACCCACAGGAATATGTTGACATCAATGACAACAACATATCTAAATTCATCAACCAAATCTAACAGACTACAACAATCTCCCCAACAATAACAACTCAACAATCTCAACAATAGGGATCTCTATGCTTGTGACTACTGCACATACCCTGACCCCTGGCGCTATTCCCAGAATGGAGTGTTAACTCCTTATCTACTACATGTTTTTTATTTGGAATGAGATCTATACATCTTGGTTCCTTATACCTTGATGTACGCAGCTTCATTGTTACATAATAAGGCTCAATGATTATAATGTGTTGCACTATGAATACAAGGTTCTTCAGGACAAGGGTTTTCCGCGGTTCGTCCATTTTTCGTTGTTCGATGAAGCAGAGTGGATCTGGTACATTCTCAATCAAGCTCATGACGAGTTTATATGGCTTGACATGCCACACAAGATTACCAAACAATTGATTTGAGTTGTGACATGCCTTAATGAAACCGATGGAGTACTCGGCCTCAGGAAAGTGTCGAATAACACAGTGATAGCTACTACTAGTTCCAAGTTTGATAGCTAAGAAATGACCATAAATGACATTCTGTAGCATGATGTGAAGTTTGCATCTATGGTGGTCAGATAAAAAGTTTACTAGTCTAGCAGACAACTTCGTCTCCGCTACTGCCATTTACTCGGCATATCAGATGTTAAAGAATGACATGAGCTATGACTTGTGTACATTCCTCCTGAATGAATTGATAAGCATTTTGAAGAAGATTAAGCAAGATAAAAAGCACACTTTCAAATATGGAACTTGTTATGCCCTGCATAACACACCCCAACTTTTCGCTTCTCGAGATGGGGCCCCCTTTTTGCTTTGCTTTGTCTTTGTCCTGTTTTCTTTTCTTTCGCACTTCGAAACCTCAAATTCTCAGTATCCTGAAGTGCGTTTTGATCCTTTTGTTTCTTTTTCTTTGTTTGACTTTGGAATTTCGGACTCTCAAAACTCTGATGTCTTCGTTGTTTTCCATTTTGACACTTCGGAACTCCAGAATCCTGAAGTGTCACTTCGTTGTTTGATTTCGGAACTCCAGAACCCCGGAGTCTTGAAGTCCTATGCTTGCTTCTTGGAGCCCCGAGATCCCGGAATTCCGAAATCTTGGGTTCTCTCTTCATTTTGTTTATTCCTTCTTCAGAGTTTCGAAACTCCAAAGTTCCGAGGTCATTCTCTTTTTGATCTCTGGAACCTCGGGATTGTGGAACCCCAAAGCCATTTTCGAGTCATTGCATCTTGTTGTTTGTGCGTCCTCTTATTGGTCGTTGTTTCATCTTCGTTGTGTGTTCATGTTCTTGTTCGTTGTTGTTGTTGTCATTGTGATTGTCAGTTGTTTCATTTTTTGTAGGTTGTAGGCTTGGCGTAGGCATTAAAAGATCTGCAAAATCCCCAAAAAATCAAAAAACCCTAAAAAACGAGATAAACCAAAATCCATAAAAATTGAAAAGGCCAAAAACCCTAAATATCATAAAATTCAAAAATTGAAAAATTTTGAAAAACAAATAAAAATTGAAAAACTCTTTGAAAATAACAAAAAAATCAAATATTTGCAAAAAAAAAATACAAAAAATAAAATAAAAATAACAAAATTCCAAAAAAATTAAATAATATGAAAAAAGTAAAAAGTTGGAATAAGTTAATATTTAAAAGATTGAAATAAAACTTTGTATTAATAATCTAGTTATATTAAAATTTAAGTTTGATTTGAATTTTAATTCTATTAAAGTTTGGATTTTATTTAAATTTTAAATGTAATTAAAAGTTAATAAATGTTTGAATAAAATTCAAATAAATTTTTTAATAAAATCAATTTGAACTTGGAAATTCAAGTTAATACTTGATTGTTTTAATCAAAATAAAAATAAAAAGTCGTTGGGGGGACATGGAAATGTTGATACCCCTAATCCCGCTTCCCAAAGTGAAAGAGAAAACAATGTAGCATTCTGAAGTCCGTAAAACCTAGCTCAAAACCTCGGAATTCCAGACTCACGGGATATGAAATAATGTGGGGGCAAAATAAAAAGGATTATCCGGAATTCCGGACTCTCAAAGAATGCATCACCAATATTCTGAAAGCTCCGGACGCCGGGAGTCCGAAACTCCGGAGTGCCAATGGACAATCCAAAAAAAATCATGAGTAATGGCTGGTGAAGCAAGTAATGCGAAAGGAAAATATGCGATTTTAAAAGAGGAAAATCGATGAGCTCAACCGTGAAGAGCATAAGTAGCAGATTGCAATGTTGTGAGAAGCGATAAGGCACAATAAGAAGACGTAAAAGGGAGACATAGCACAGTGAGTAATGAAAGGAGGCATCGATGCAAAGATGAGAAAGAGGGATATCAAAAGCCAAAAATGAAAGTATAGAGCACCAACCATGTTAACAGTGCAAACCAATTCAAAGAAACTTGTTTGCAGAAATACGATCATCAGAGATAAATAGAACAGTAATCACAACCAAATAATTAGTTGCCTCGTAGTAATTAGAGAGACACAAGAGGGAGCCAAAACTTTTAGAAATATGAAACTGGGGAACTGGGGACCCCGCAACACTCAAGAACAAAATCTATATGAATTCGGGATTCCGGAAGTCCGAAACCCCGGAGTCACTCATTCTCGAAGTTCCCAAGAGCATGAAAACCCGGACCTCGGGAACCCAAAGGAACCAAAATTCCATGAACTCAATACCCGGCAGTCCCGAAACTCCGGGGTCTAAAATGAATACAATTGAAATCTAGAGCTGAAGGAAGAACGATGTTCCGGTATGCGGATTCTGGCATACATCAAAATTCGAGACCCCGTAGTCCCGAAACTCCGGACTCTCAAAACATCGAAGAACGTAAGTCCCGAAGCTGGAAACCATGGTGTTTGGAAAGTAATGACGTGCAATGAAGAGGTGCAGTTTGGTCTTCGTGAGGATCATGGAACGCTAAGAACAAAACGTTGTTATAATATACATCTGCAACACTTCCCCAACCATATATGGGATGTAATGAAATAATAGATTGGAATTGTTGCAGCAAAGAGAGGTGCCTATCTTGTGTGACGGTGGAAGCATTGAAAGAAAATCGGCCTCGCAAAGGCCAATCAACAAAGAAGATAGCATTTGAAACGCGGGAATCGTATTATATTCGTTGGTAAGTGGAGATTGACTGAAGATGCATGCCAGTTGCCCTCAAAACACGTTTTGAAATGCAAAGTCGTGGAGTGTGAATGGGATTTACAATACCGAGGAGGAGAAGCCATGGCTTAATGCCTAAACGGAGCATTTTCACTTCAATCAGATGAGAGAAGCTCCAAACCCGATTAAGAGCTCGCTGTAGAAAGTAGCGAAAGGGGAAAGATGAAAGTCACAGCTGTGAAAGGCACAAACCAAGCGAAATGGTTGAGAAATGAGTACAGAAATAAATTGTACCTCGGCAATAAAGGGAGCATTCCACCAAAATCGGTGTAATTGTTTTAAAAAGAGAAAAAGAAAGAGGGGCATGGATTAACATATAATACAATGCCAATGGATAAGATATAGTCTGCAACAATGAGCAATCATGCGATGGGCAGCGAAGTTCCAAACTCATAAATGATCAAACTCAAGGAATGCGAATGCTTGCAATGAAAGAAGAAAGAGCAAACAAGAGGAAAGTGCAACGAAAGATTGCACAAAGCAAGCAAGTTTACAAAAATATTAAAACGATTCATGGAAGGTCACGAACTCACGTTGAATGCTTAATTCTTCAAAGCTTTCATTTCTTTCAACTTTCCATGTTCAAGGCTTTTAATGTGCTTTGAATCTTATTTGTTTTTAATCCATTAGCCTTGGAACATTCTGAAATATAATGGCTTCCTTAAAAAGTGGGATTCAAATCACCTTTTAATTTAAAAGTAATCATTGATTTGAGTGAGTTCCCATGAAGTATTTATAAATTAATTACTTTTTTTTGTGTCTTGCAGGAGAAGTGGAAAGTTGGACCCACCATGCCAAAAATAAGGGAGTTACTAAATTTTAATTTATTTTAAAATTTAATGAAAAAAATAGTAATTTAAATCTTTATGCACTATTATTTAATTTAAGAGATTTAAATTATTTTATTTTAATATTCATAATGGATTAATTCTTTATTTTAAATTGTGAATTTATAAAATAAGTTGGCACATCTTCAGAGATGAATTGATTATTTTATTGTTTTAATGTTCATATTTAAAATTGTTTTAATTTGCAAATAAAAAGACACCCAAAGTGGAACTCTAAGTGGAACCCAGGCAAACTGGAGATGAAGTGGGAAACTTGCTAAGAAGGAATTGCAATGCATAGTGGACTCACCATCAAAATTGGAAAGCTCTTGTTTTA
This sequence comes from Cryptomeria japonica, assembly GCF_030272615.1. Lineage (NCBI taxonomy): Eukaryota > Viridiplantae > Streptophyta > Pinopsida > Cupressales > Cupressaceae > Cryptomeria > Cryptomeria japonica. The sequence continues at coordinate 184,584,418 of NC_081408.1, forward strand.
TAAAAAAAACTTTTCATGGATAACTGAAGTTGGTTTTGGAGTTGCAAAAGGAAACTTGGTGTTTGCATGCACAAATTGGGAGTTGATCTCTCGTTTCCAAAGAGGGGATTTTTGGGAGAAATATCTATAAATTGAAGCTGAATGCTCATTGTAAAAGGGGGGGGGTTTAGCAATTCTGAAATTAAAATTTTCAAAATTAGGAATTTAGATCTAGGAATAGTTTAGGAGCTCGAAAATTTCTGGAAATTGATTAAAGGTCATTCCATATTCTTTTTCATTGCATTTGCATGTTAAGTGTAGCTAGAAGCAACCTGATGTAAACAAAAATCAGACATTCAATGTGACAATTCAGCTGAATAACTATCCTCATTCGAAGGCGAACTTATGAAATTTAATTCAATTTCTTGTTTATTTCAGTTGTTTTCATTAATATGGTGAATGTTTAATCTCATTTTGTCTAGTTTAACTTCTTGAAATTGGAGAGAATCATGTTTTTTCTCATTAATCTGTGCATTTCAATGGTGATTAACGTGGATGCAAATGTGGTTTAGTAATTTCAATCTCTGAATTTGGCTTCGTTAGTGTGTTTAATTGTTGATTTTCATGCTGATGTATGAACACTCCAATTTCCTCCAGGTTTAGTTGATATTGTTAGATGTAATGAATGTTGAATATTTGTCATCCTCTTGCATCCCCTTTATCTTTTTCTCTTTCTTTCTCACTAGTTAGTTTAGTTTTAGTTTAGGTTTCTAACTTACGTAGATAAATCAGAAAGTTATGAATCAACGAGCCCCTTAACATGTACAACTACGTCAAACCACTGAGTTACCTAACACCATCGTGACTCGACTACAAAGACCTTAGAGTTGTCAGTCTTTCGAGATTGATCAGTTTTCAGGAGAGGTGGTATGTGCATTCATGTTCTACCTGCCTGTTGGTGAGTGTGTAAAAACACCCATCAATGGAACTCTTCTTATTTTCTTGGCCTTATATTTCCTAAATGAGATACCTGGTGTGAAAGGAAAGGTTCAATGGACCTATGATAGACCGGTGGCTATGCAAATTAAAGAGGGATTATGGGGAATAGGTAATTCTACAATGATAATATATTCTCTTTGGGGATACTTAAAACCTTTCCAAGATGCAATGAAAAACAAAGAGAGAATCCCTAAAGAGATCATTGAGAAGCATGAGCAAACCATTTGCTTCATGGTAGGTAAAGATCAATGTCAAATGGAAGCAGTGGGGCCCATAATAGTGTGGATCATGCCCATGGGTATGAAGTTGACTCTATCACTCTCGAGGCATATGCTCAGCACTTACTGAGTCAATCAGTGGATCCTAAAGAAGGGAGATTTGGAAAATTCAAGGAGAAAGACCTTGAATTGCACAGACAATTCACTGCACCTACTATGAAAAGGAAGGTCACAAAAATGGCAAAGGAAGTAGCAGTACAAATGGGGGGTTTACCCTAGAGGAGGTGAAGTAGGCAAGAGAAAAACATGATTAGAAGGAGGCCAAAGAGGAAACCAAGAATCCTAAGGTTGAATCGGTTCCCTCGAAGGTCAAACCAAAAGAGACCAAGTCTACCCATGCTCCGATGGTATAATCTCCAGGACCCAGCCCATCCGAGAAAGGTGTGTTGAAGCAAAAGGAGAAGCCCAAGAGGACTTATGTTTCTATGTCTCTTGTGGCCTCTGAGACAGAGTTTGAGGAAGAAGCAGGCAAGGTGAATTTGCAAGAGTGGTTAGGAAGCCGCAGTCTGGTGGAGCCCAGCAAAGCAAGAAATCTAAATTTGATCCCACTCCTATCAAAAGGCCCAAAAGAGGTAGATAGGTCAAAAGTCAACTTGACAGAGACCTTGAGTCTGGTGACCTAAGATAAGTACACAATTGTTCTTCCATTGTCAGCATACCAGCTAATAGATGAAATAATAGTTGATGAGAACTTAAAGAATCTTGGAGCTTATTATGAAAACCTAGATGAAGTTGATCAGAGAAAAGTGGAAGATGCAGTTGTATTATACTTGAACAATTTTAGCAAGACATTGATTGAGCCGAAGAAGAGTATTACCAAGGACATGTACAACCTTATTGATGCAAGGAGACTTACTGCCAGCCAAACAGACAAGGACATGAAAGAAAGAGAGTTGATAAATGTCTACACATGCATCAGTCATGATGAAGTTAAAAGGCTTATTGAAGAGGCTAACAAGAAAGAATTCTAAAGTAAAAATAGGGTAAATAGGCTAATGATTGGAAAGGTGGAAGAGGTGAGGAAGGAGACAAAAGACATCCAAAGAAAGATAATTATGAATGATCCTCTATATAAAGATGCATTCAAGTCTTCTTAGCTGGAAGAAAAGAAAGGTGCTCCCAGTGGTCAGAAGGGTGAAACTCGGACTAAGGGACATCCGTAAGATCAAGGTAACACAACACTTGATGCTAAGACAAGTGATACCCCTTTGGTGATGGACAACTCAACATCCCTTGAGATCCAAAAAAATGATACTGCACCAAGTGGTAGCACTGGTGCAAAAGATAAATGGGGGTGAGACAGAGAGAAAGGAAGCTGGGAATGCAGAGGTTAAGGTTGTTGAGGTTGATATAGGCAAAGGAGTAGTTGATTTATCAATTGTCACTCCTTCGGTTAGTACAACCCTGTTGACTATTTGGAAGAATTGATTATGTGTTGCATTGATGTCAACATTAGCTTTTTGGATGCTTTACCGACACCCTTCTAGTCCCGGTAGGTTGAGTGGTTTCTAGTTGGTTTGAATCCAGGATGATCTGGTATGCTCTAGTATGATTTGGTTATGGAATTGGCTCATTCTTGATACTCATGTTCATATTCAGTCAGTTGGTTTTGGTTTGGTGATCGGATGCTATCTTGTTTGCTTGGAAGCTTGGCTTGTGATTTCGGTGAGGGTTTCACCAGCAGAGCTTTTATTGAAGATCTTTGATGATATGCATAAGTGGTGTTGGTGCAACTTCTAGTGGAGATTTAGGATGTTGTTGGTGATCATGTGTGAGACTTGGTGGATGGAGATCATTGCCTTAGCATGTGGACCTATATTGGGTCCTAATTGATCTAGGTTATGGATCGGCTTAATGTAACGTGTGGATTAGACTTCTCAATGTGTTTCTGGGATGTCTTATGTGTTGGATATTATTTGTTTGGTCTAAGGCTGACATTTTTTGTAATTATATAATTGGTTTATTTTCTTGTAGCCGACCTAATTTTTTATGGTTGAGGATTTGTATATATATGATGTAAGATCTCATTGTAGATTATCATGGGAATTAGAATATAGGAATGGGATTTGGATGTGTAATGTGCGAATAATGTAATATCATTCAGGCAGAGGATTTGGTCGATCATTGGAGATCAAATTGGGTTTATGTAAGAGGATTTAGTCCTCTGGTATTGATCTTAACCAAAATTGTACTCAGGCATAGGAGATGCTATCTTTGCAGTTCATTCGTTCTTCCAGATTGTAGTATGGATTTCTATGTAGTCAGTGAGACTCCTTTTGTGATGAGCAGTGTGCTCTAGGTTGTTGGCCTTCTTGCAAGTGCAGACCTCTCAATTGTAATTCACATACTTACTATAGAAGTATTATCTGACTATGGGTAGGCTTCCCACTGTGGCTTTTCCCTTTACTAGGTTTTCCATGTATAAATATTGGTGTAATATGGATGGTATTTATTCTCTGATTATTATTTATGCTTAAATGGTTTAACTTCTATTTCGGTATTTGGTTTAAGAATTCCGGTATTAATGTTTTGGGTTTTGGTATTAAAGTTTTAATTACTAAATATTCTGGTAATCTGTGACAACTGATTCACGCCCCCTCTCAGTTATCTTCTGGTTATTTGAACTATCTAACAATTGATATCAAAGCTTTGGTCCTCTCTACAGAAAGCTTAACCACTTGAGGAAGATCCTATGGTGACAAACAGTTCATGTTCATCTAGTTCATCTTGAGCTATCTTTCGGAGAGATATTCCTAGGCTTGATGGAACAAATTACATAGTATGGAAGATTCAGATGGAGACTCATCTAAGATGTCTTGGAAAGGAGATTTTGGAGATCACACAAAATGGTGTTACACCTCATAATCCGGCATCTAGAAATCCTCCTTTGACAAACCTGGATAAGGAGCTCGAGAATGATTGTAGAGCAAGAGAAGTCCTCTTGTGTGCACTTTTTGATCAACAAATAATGGGATTGACTGACAAATCATCTGAAAAGGCTATATGGGATAAGTTTGAGACTCTTAATAAAGGTGACCTTATAGTGAAGATTGCTAAACTTGATGGTTACCGGGTTAGATATGAAAACCTGAAGATGGAAGAAGATGAAAGGGTTACTCCATTCATGGAAAAGGTAAATGAGATTGTTATGGGAATTCAATGTTGCGGTGGAACTCCAAGTGAAGATGAAATTGTTTCTAAAGTTCTAAGAACCCTACCACCGAGTTACAAGATGAAGGCTACTGCTATTAATGAGTTGAGAACAATGGCTAATTATCTGTTGTGAAGAACAATGGTTGGGAAATTATCTTCTTTTAAGCTTGAAGAATTTGGACCTTATGGAGCTGTGAAACCTGAACCTACTTTTCATGCATCTGCATCGCCAACTGGTACGAAAGATTAAAAATATTTATATGCAAAGGAATTGGATGATATGAAGAGAGAAGATGATGAGTTTGAGAAACTTGAAGCACTATTTTCTAGAAGAGTACCTAAAGGACCGGTAGGAAGTAAGTATGAAGGAAAAGCACTTTTCAAATATTTTGCATGTAATAAGATTGGTCATTTTGCCTCTAGATGTCCTAAAAGGAATTCAAGATTTGAAGAAAGAGTTAGAAGATATTTTAAGCCTATCCCTAGATATCAGAACACATATAAGTATAGGAAAAATAGAGACAAATCATGCTACATAGCGAATGAGGAAGGAATTACTAATTTTGATGATGAACCGACAAAAGACTCTGCTAGTGGTTCCAACAATGGGAAGGAATGGGTTTTCCTGGCTATCAAGGAAGATGTTTCATCACTAGAAGAGAAAGTACCTGAAGAGAAGGCAGTTGCTGCTAAAATTGAAGACAAGGATGAATTGGTAATTGACAGTGGTTGTTCACATCATATTACTGGAGTTAAAGGGAAGTTTCTATCTTTGCATGAATTTGATGGCAGTCTAGTTAGATTTGGAAATGACAAAGCATATATGATCAAAGGAAAAGGAATTATATCATTTGATGGTAAAGACAATATTGATAATGTTTATTATGTTTAAGGTTTAAGGTATAATCTTTTGAGTGTAGGACAATTGGTAGATAAGGGATTTCAAATATAGTTCAAGGATGGAAAATGCAAAATCATTAACAGATCTGGTTTGGAGATTGCAACTAGTACACAAACAAAAGGTAATATATTTCATTTGAATTCTAGTGAGAAGACATGTTTGATTGCACAAATTGATGACAGTTGGCTATGGCATAAAAGGCTGTGCCATGTGAATTTTGATTGCATTATGAAGATCAGTTCAACTAAAGCAGTTAGAGATATACTTAAGATTGTAAAGCCCTATAACCTGGTATGTAAATAATCTCAAATGGGTAAACAGGTTAGAACCTCTTTTAGGAGTATACAAGATAAATCTAATGATGTTCTTGATCTTATTCATACTAATTTGTGTGGCCCTGCTAGAGTTAAAAGTTTTCAAGGTGATAGATATTTCATGCTAATCATTGATGATTATTCTAGAATGATGTGGGTTACTTTTCTAAGGGAAAAATCTGAAGCATTTGAAAATTTTAAAATCTTTAAGGCTAAAGTGGAAACTGAGATAGGATTGAATATTAAATGTTTGAGGTCAGATCATGGTGGAGAATTCACATCCGCTGAGTTTAATTACATTTGTGACAAGCAAGGTATAAGAAGACAATTTTTTTGGTCCCTGGACACCTCACCAGAATGGAGTTGTGGAAAGGAAGAACAAAACTATCTTGGATGCTGCTAGAACAATGATGATAGAAGCTAGTCTACCTCATATCTATTGGAGAGAAGCAATGAGCATAGTGGTTTATACATTCAATAGAGTACATATCAAAGGAGAAACTGGTAAGACACCTTATGAATTATGGTTTGGAAATACACCTACAGTTAAGTATTTCAGAATCTTTGGTAGTAAATTTTATATCAGGAGAGATAATATCATTGGCAAATTTGATCCTAGATGTGATGTAGGCATATTTCTTGGTTATTCTAATGAAATCAAGGCATATGGATGTTATAACAACAGATTGCATAGAATTGTGGAGAGTGCTAATGCCAAAGTGGATGAGCTGAATAGAAGTAAAAATAGAGTTTATGAGAAGGAATTGGCAGTGGAAATGATTATATCTGAACTAATAGCACCTTTACCAAAATAGAGTGTTGAACCAGTTACTCCAACAGTATCAGAAAATTCTACAGTAACTGAAGAACCGAGAAGAGGAACAGAGACTCAGAAGACTCCTAAGTATGTGAGATTGAATTATTCAGAAGATCAGATCATTTGGGATAAGAACAATGGAGTAATGACAAGAAGAAGACTGGAAACTAATGAGGTATATTTAATTTCTCAAGTTGAACTGGTATTAGTAATTGAGGCATGTAAAGATGAATATTGGTTGAAACCTATGGAAGAAGAATTAGATCAGATTGAGAAGAATAACACATTGACTTTGGCTCCCCGACCTAAAAAATAAGAATATTATTGGAACTAAATGGGTTTTTAGGAATAAATTGAATGAGGATGGTCAAGTTGTAAGGAATAAGGCTAGATTGGTTTTTAAAGGATATTCTTATAAGGAAGGAATTGATTATGGAGAGACTTTTGCACCGATAGCTAGGACTCAAGCTGTAAGATTATTTCTTGCCTATGATGCCCACAAAAACTATAAGGTTTATTAGATGGATGTTAAGTGTGCATTTTTTAATGGGGATCTTGATGAGGAAGTTTATATTGAGCAACCTGATAGTTTTTCACTATCAAATGATACAAACATGGTTTGCAGGTTAAGGAAAGCTTTATATGGATTGAAACAAGCACCTAGAGCTTGGTATGCAAGGTTGGATAAATATCTTTTGAAGCTTGGTTTTACCAAGAGTAATGCTGACAGTAATTTATATTAAAGATCACTGATGATGATATACTAATTATTCAAGTATTTGTTGATGACATTATTTTTGGAGTTGAAGATACGTTGTGCATAAAATTTTCTAAAAATATGGAGAAAGAATTTGAAATATCTATGATTGGGGAAATGAAATTTTTCTTAGGTTTGCAGATTAATCAGACTAACAAAGGTATTTTCATCTGTCAAACTAAGTATGCTAGGGAATTGTTGAAGAAATTTGGTATGGGAGATTCTAAACCGGTAAGTACTCCTATGATTACAAATGATAAATTGATAAGGAAAGATGTTTCTGCACTGATAAATCCTACAAGATACAAATATATGATTGGAGGTCTGCTCTATTTGACTCGGACTAGGCCCAACATAATCAATGTTGTTTGTATTGCATCTAGATTTCAAAGTGATCCTAGAGAAAATCATGAGAGTGCGGTGAAAAGGATTTTTAGATACTTACAAGGTAAATCGGAATATGGTTTGTGGTACCCTAAGGATGATGGCTTTACTTTATGTGCATATACAGATCCTGATTGGGTTGAAGATGTTGATGACTGGAAAAGTACTTTTGGTGGAGCTTTCTTTCTTGGAAAGAAGTTGGTTTCATGGATCAGTGAGAAACAATCATGTACTTTATCTACTGCTGAAGTTGAGTATGTTGTTGCTACTACTAACTGTACATAGGTTTTGTGGATGAATAAAAAAGACTAAATATACTACCAATTGACGATAATTAATTATTATAATGACTAAATAAATGACTACTTAACAACAATCAATGAGTAAAGTAATGACTAAATATATGAGTAAATAAATGACTACCATGACTAAATAAATGACCAATTAACAGTTCAATCAATAACTAAATTAATGACTAAATAAATCACTACCGTGACTAAATAAATAACCAGTTAACAACAATCAATGCTTAGCTTAACGACTAAATCAATGAATAAATTAACGACTAAATCAATGACTAAATCAATGACCAAATCAATCAATCAAAACAACCAATAAACGAATAAAATAGTTTAGTCATAAATTTGGTCACATTATAAATGATCGACAATAAACTATTAATGGTTTTGTGACCAAGATTAGTCATTTATATGCAATTTTTAGTAGTTTTTTTAGTCATATTTTGTTTTTGTACTAGTGGTAGCATAAGGAGAATTAAACAAGAGATTGAATGTGTGAAGGAACGTGTGATATGTGTAAGAAAGTTGGCAGTGAAGATAGTAGTGCGTGTAAAGTGTGATTTATAGACAACAAAGGTAGGCAGTGTTGCAATACTGCAGTAGTCCTTTATTGGACCTATTGTAGGACAGTTTTGCAAAGATCTCTAACTGGATCTACTATAGATTTTGAGATTTGTAATTTGAGCTTAACCTTGGAACTAATCCTGTGCATTTGGAGATGCAAACCTTTTCATTTCACCCTTTTTAGCTGCAGTGAGCATTTTGGCAGTCGGCCATCTCTTTGATATCTATAGTGAGTAGTCCAGCAGTGAGCTACTTTTGTAATCTGGCGGTGAGCTACCTCCTTGTAAACTCAAATATAACTAGTTATATTCTCCTTAGAGTTAACACTCTTCGTGGTTTTTACCATTTGGGTTTTCCACTTATAAAATCCGGTGTTTATATTGTGGTTGTGTTCTTCATGTTTATTTTCCATTAGTGGCTTTATATCAGTCAAGTTTGTTTGATATTTTTGTGGACAGTTATAATTGGTGAAAAGTTATTTTTCTTTAATATGTAGGAATACTGATTCAACCCCCCTCTCAGTATTATGATGCTTTCAACCTGATCTACAACTAGATCTATTGTAAGTTGTTTTGATATCTAAGCTTATCTTGGAACTAACTTCATGCATTTGGAGATGCAATTTTCTTCATTTCAACTTTTTTTATTGTAGTGAGCATTCTGGTAGTAATTCATGTTGTAATCCAACAGTGAACCACCCCTTTTTGTAAACACTATATAACTAACTAGTTATATTATCTTGAGAGCTAACCCTATCTATAATTTTTCTCATTTTGGGTTTTCCACATTAAAAATATGGTGTCTATCTTGTGATTGTGTGTTTTGCATTGGTTATTTCATGTTGATAAGATTAATTGCTAAGGTTAAATTCAGTGGAACTTTTTATTGTTGTCGAAATACCGATTCACCTGCCCTCTCAGTATTTCAGTCTATTCAACTATACTTCTAACACCCTACACATGGAAAGAGAAGAAGAATGTTGTTGATAGGGGTTTACCTTAGGTCAAACCCTAGTTTAAAAATTAACCTTAAATGAAATAATGCAAATGCTGAAATAAATGTTAAGGGGATATACCTCAGATCTGCAATTGTTGAAGGAGGAATTGATGATGGAATACTCTTTTAATGTAATAACAAATGGTGAATGTAATGGCATGACAAATACATGAACATGAAAAAATCTAATCACACACATATGCTTGTATAAAAATTGATGTAACTTTGGTCCACATTGCTTGAAGGATGAAATGCAACATTGAATCTATGAAAAATGCTTGATGATGAATGTTTCATGGATGCACAAATATTATGAATAGCTTGTTGATGTCAAAACTAATCAATAGGGTGTATTTATATAGGGTTCCCTAGGTAAACTACCAATTAGGCCAATCTCCAAAGGTCATGTGTAGCAAAAAGGACCGAAAGCCATTGGGGAGATAAAGGACCTGCCCTATTTCAAATAGGGACATATTTAAGGGGGACCAGGGAAATATGGGACAACTTGGTCCATGAGTATTGCACTCCATGCCCTAGTCCTATAGAAAATAAGACCAACACAAAGGAAAATTGGAAAGGGAACTCTAGGATGGGGTCCACTAAATGGTGTTCATGATATCAAAGTTGGAGAATAGAGCCAAAACAAACCTAGACAGGAGATGGGTATTGGACACACTAAAGGAGGAGCACAAACATGAGGTGTAAATCATATCAGTTACAATTTATGGTGCTACACCAATTACACAAGGTTAGATAGACCTTAACCATTTGTCCCCTCTACACATGTTACATTTGGGTGATATACTTCACCATTCTGCACGCAATAAATACATTAAATATCATATACAAAGCTCAAAATTTATTGATGATGCATTGAAGTTTCTCCATGAGAAACTTCTGGAAGTTATACTGGATGAGACATTGACTGATGCAGAGCAACTACATGTGTTGTTGAATGGCTTGAGGATCATGCTTCTAACTTGAAAGAAATAATTTTGAAAGAAGTTGAAAAGTGAACAAAAGAGAAGAGATTAGAAGAGTTGGTGAAATGTGCAGTTACACATAGTAGGTTGTAGGAAGGTATAATATTTTTGACGAGTGTAAAGGATGTAGTGGCAACATATTAGTTTTGTCACTAGTAGTCTATATCCACCAAAGACATTCAAGGTCAAATAAACATGTTGGAAGCACAAATTATATAGTTGTCTAGTACTATACATTTGAAGAAGGATGTAGATGGTGATGGTAGACTGCAAATAGAGAATATGTATTTGTATTTAAAATCTCTAGTTGATCAAAAGGAAAAGATTAAAGAACAATTTTTCTATATGAGATATATTTTAGATTTGTATCTCACTAGCATGGTGAGAATTTTTGTGTACTCTCAAAGCTGGATTAGTCAGTGAAGATTTTAGGTAGCTATAGTGAGGCAGAGGGTCTTCTTTTGAACATGGAAAGTCAACACAACATTTTGATCTCTATGAAAAAAGATTGCAAGACCACTTGATCTCATCTCAAGTTTGTTCACAAGGGTATTATGCCTCCATCTATGTAGAATCCTTATTTTTTGCCAGTAAGACAACTTATTCTTGTACATGTGTATATAAAGATAAGTAAAAGGTTGATGAACTATAGTTTTAATTTTGTTCATACCCTAAGGGGGAGATGTATACAGGCATTGATTTTGTGTTATGGAGATGCCATTTGTCCTTGATGTCAAAGAGGGAAAAAATTCATTATGGAGTGATATGATAATGTTTGGATTTTTAAAAAGGGTTTCCATCAATGACAAAGAGGGATATTGTTGCAAATATGAGCTTGTGCTATCATTGATGTCAAACTTGTTAAATTGATGATAACTTTGGTTTGAAAGGTTGAGTAGATGTGTTCTAAAGTAATACAGTATCAGAGGATTGGTTATGAATTCATGTAGATGTGTGGAGATTGATTGTAGTTCCTTTAGATAGTATATTTGATTGTCTTATGAATTTTTGAAACTTTGGATTTCTATTATGTGTTTTGTAGTTGAATTTGGCAAAAGATGTATGTCCTAGTGAATAGACTATTAGATTAAGTATAGTTTTATGATCCATATTGTGGTACTTTTATTCATCATTACATGTGGTTGTAGTATGATGTTAGTGAATGAAAATGCTTGATATATCCCAATTTTTTATTTTCTCATTTAATGTAAAATTGAAGTTGTGATATTGGTCTGAGTGTCAATTTGTACAATGACAATGTGAAAGTTTGTAGGAACGTGTTGGTTTCCTCCACTTTTAGTTATTTTTGTGATGTGGCTCAATTATTTAGCTATGTTAGTATCAGGTGATTTTATGTTATGCATATGTAAGATTCTTGGTGGCCCGCATCATTTTTTGAGTAAGTTTGGTTGGTGTTCTTTAACTATTCTATCCTTTAGAGCTGACCTATGCAATTTTGGTTTTGGCAGTAGCATGCGCAATTGTAGGAGTTAATCTAGGATGGATAAGAAGGCGTTATGAGATGGTGTGATCCTTCACACATTGTATTCTTACTTTTTCACTATCTTGGAGGTTATTTTTGGGTTGATTGTTTGTATCCTAAATGTTACATCTAATTTGGCTAACCTAATTGATGTTTCCTTAGTTGTGAATTACATATAAAGATGAAATCCATTTTGGAGGAAGACAAAAATGACTAGTGTGTGATGTGAAGTTGTGTATGGTGTATCTTGTGAGTGGAATTTTTGAAAATTCAATTGATCAATAATGAAGTCACATTCAGATGTGTAATAATAGTGAACTGTAATCAACATTTCAGAGGCTATGTTGCTTTGCAATTCACCAGTACTGATTCATTGTATTTGGATTTATTGTATCTTTCCCCAAAGAAGTGATCTTCAATGTTTGCAAGTTCATTGTATCTTTCCCTAAGGTTGTGTGCCTTGATCTTTCAAGTCAAAATTAGGAGCAATCAACTTCCTTGACCTTGAGCCTAAAACTTTGTAACTTGTTTTCATATAGTGAGAGAGTTCTAACCATTTTTTTTCCCTCATTGGGTTTTCTGCATAAAATCTTAGTCTTCATGTGTAATTTCTCCTTTTTTAGTTCTTTAAGCACATATGGTAATTGGAGAGAATAGTAAATAAATAGTAATTTTGGTTAAGTATTAACATATTTTGATTCATCCCGCCCTCCCCCCTCTCAACATCCAGAAGTGTTCAACATGGTTCAGTCTACCATGCTTTTAAAAAAGGTTTTGGAAAAAGGTGTAGTGCAGTGCTTTTGTATAAGCTTTATATGAATCAAGAAATATCCTATTTTTGGAGCTCTAACTTTTAGCAATCTTGCTATAGTTACGATTTATAATTGTAGCTCAAATAAACAAATAGAAAAAACCTATTTAAGTAAATGGTGTAAGCTCAACTTTTGAATACTCACAATCTCAAACATATTAAATTTTCCCCCTTCATGGTTCATTCTATCTTCTACTTATAGAAAAATGCAAGGCAGTGTTTTTTGTATAAACTCTATATGAAATGAGAAATTTTGTTTCTAGAGCTCTAACTTTTTGAAATCCTACAACAATATTCTTTGAATACATTGTATTGCTATATTTTATACTTTACAATGGCAGACCTAAATTAGCGTACAAAATATATTAAATGAATGATGTAAACTTCACCTTTGCAGCTTGAAGTTTCTTTCATTGCACAATCTCTAATATGTATATGCACAAAATTAAAAAGTTGAAAAATCACAATCAACAATATCATAAGCCAATCATTAAATTACCAGCCCTATTTTAAAAAACCTTATTGTCTATTGTAGTTGGCTTGTCTATTCAAATAATTTGGAATCTTAACTTTAAGACTTAAACTATAGAGAGATCTTAAATAATAATTGCCAAACTTTGAAACAAACCTAAAATTCAGCTAATCTATAATAAATTAAAAGATATTAAAACAAGAATCAATGTTTAAAGCTTGTAGTAGAGATTGAAGAAAACAAAGTGTAGTATACCAATTTGTCACTTTTCACAATTGATAATAAAGAAAATATTAATAGGAGCCAAGGAAATATGCAATGAAACCACTTTTGCATGTCATACAAGATTGACAAATATGCTACTTGCTTGATAGTAATACCTAATAGAGGCTTTGAAACATTGTCGTTATATTTTTTCTTCTAAATACACAAAATATATTGTAAAAAACAATCTTAGCAATGCCGAAAAGAAATCTATGGAACATCTCAAGATATTCTTATTAATAATTTCTACATTAGTTCCATAGAGAGAGCTACTCTAAATTCCAAGCCCATTGTGTTACTACAAAAGAAGATTGCTTCATAAAAAATGTTAAAAAATGAAAATGCACCAAGAAACCAATAGATTATCACAATAGACAATAGAGGAAGAACTCACATAATGATAATGGGAGGTTAGCATTTATTTAATTCAAGTCAATCATTAATTTTTTGGAATGTTCAAAAATACACTTGAGTAGAATACAAAATCAAGTTCCTTAAATAAGTATCCAATCATTCAATATATTTGATCCATATGCATGTCATGTGGACAACTGTTAGAGGCCTATATACGCCAAACACAACTATTGACTAAAACTAATTACAAAAATAAATTAAATTCTTATGCATTGCACAATATCGGTAGTTGAACTTGCAAAAGTGGGTGAGTTCAACTTTTCCAAATAGATTGGTAAATATTGTTGACAGTAGGTTGCTAAGGGATGTGAATATGTCCTCATCTCTTGTTGGTTATTTTTCATTTTAAAATTGATATGCAATTAAATTTATTCTAGGGGGAGGTGGAGGGTCATTATTAGAGAGGTTGCACCATCCATAAAGTCCCAATTATTGAGAATAGGCCCTCAACCTTTGTCTGCATTGGTTTTGTTTTCACATTGATAATTTGCAATTAAATTTATTCTAGTAGGATGTGGAGGCTCATAGTTAGGGAGGTTCCTAAACCATCTTAAAGGTCATAATCATTGAAAATAGGACCCAATCCTTGTTGGTGTCCTCTTTGTTTTAATTTTGTTCTTGATCAATAAGACTCTAACTTTTTTTAAGTTTTTTTTATTTCTTAATTTAAATAGATTATTGTGTTTATTTGATTTAATGTACTTTATAGTTTTTTGTTTCTATAAGCTTCTACTATGGGTTTATTTTCATTTACTTTTCAATTATGCAAATTGTCACGTTGGTAATTATTTTTCCAATGTCATAATGATTTTCTCTTGATAGTTTCCCAACAAAATAAGAAATATGAACTATGTTCATCTAATAAAAAAATGGTTATGAATACTAAAGGTATGAAAAGGTGAAAAACAAAAAATATAAGATAAATACATTCAAATCATTACCTGAAGTCTTTTACCATTGTATCTCTGAGATTGAACTTGAAGTAAAGGTACCCATCTACACTTGATGTGCTCCTCTGATTGTTTGATGCTACTCGGATTTAATGTGGATTTCTCTAGCATAAAATAAACATAACCATGGTAGATTGGATAGATTTCAGTACTCAATTTTTCAACATAATTTTAGCTCGATAAGTTAAATTACTAATGAAGAAGAGACTCCAATATACAAATTTTTGGTTCTAAAAAAGAAGGGATGAAACATATTGTAGAATGGAAGGCTAGGGTTACATGAGAAGATGGGGCCTTAGATTTGTGAAAAGTGTCACAAGTTGGAGGCTTGAGATAGTGACACATAGCATGCGAAGAGGGGTAGGTATTCTCACAAATGTATGAGAACACCCTGGGAAGAAAATGAATTTGATAAGTTGAGAAATTTCTATTGCAAGAAGTAGGAATTCAAGGAGTGTGACATGTGAATGGAAAAGGAAAGTCTAGTGTGGCTACTTATTTATGCGAGAATCTTTCTCATGTATGAATGACTAATAGAAAGCTTCCAAGGTCAAAAAAATGGTGTAGTTCGATGATAATATTTGCATGATTACACATGTGAGAATTGAAAAGGGTTAGGGATCCACTTGTCATATGATGGCAAGTTTTGGAAGTTGGAAATTGCTAAATTGTAAAAATAGTAATAATTTTCAAGATCTTAAATAGTAATTAATAAATTAGGTTTAAGAGAATTAATTAGTTGGGGTTAAGGTTGAGTTGATTAAATTAATAACCTTTAGAAGAAGATGGGAAATGTAATAAATTAAACATAATTCAATTAATTTTAGGATTAATGATAAGTAATAAAATAATTGATTATTTAATTAATTACGAGGAATCGAAAGATGCCCTAATTGAGTCAAAAAATGATGGAAGGAAGGCGGTGTAATAGGTGAAAAATATTAGGGTTTCAACTATTAGATGTATGAAAAGTGCTAATATTTAAACTTAGGAAACATTACATTAAAAGAGGGCTAAACCCGACATATATATCCATAAATCTGCAAGGATAGGGTTGAGAATTCTATTGGATTTACTGGATTTGAATTGATTTCTCTCTTTTCAGTTGAATTATAAAAATGTTGAAATTAGGGTAAATGTGTTGGAATTGAAGTAAAAATGCATTAACGGTGAGCTACAATCTTTGGATCAAGCCACAAACCTAGAATTGAGAAATGTAAATGCATTTGGATCTTTTCCTAGAAGGAGCTCCTAAAATGTTGGGACTAGTATGCTCATCGCACAAGTCCTCTGTACTTTTCGCCATCTAAAGGAGAATATGTTCATCACTATAAATAAAGCCAATTATGAATATCGTAGCTCCATACTTGTTCCCGCACACACTAGACAAGGGAAATAGGTTGGGAATAGGGGTTTGCCTTTGGTCAAACCCCAGTTTCTGAATTAACCATGAAATAGAAATGAAATGTAATTGAATTGTGATAATGGAAATGTTCTCCTTTTGAGGGAGATGCTAAATAATGGCTAAAAAACTAATGATATACCTTTTAATGGATTTTTGTTTATCTCCATAAGGAAATAGGGTTGCATAAAGTCTTCATAATAGATATAACATGAATGTCAACTCCAATTCCTGAATCTTGACCTTACTTCTAATCCAATCCATGAAAGAATATCGATTGCTTTCTCACTTGAATTTGAGTGAATTCTTGATTGCTTGATTGAATTCCTAGATGTGTGATCTTATCAAAATGAGGGGTAGACCTCCTTTTATAGCTAATCTATCAAAAAACAACTTAATTTTCTGACATGAGCCAACACAGGATCTAGGTCCCTGCCAAAATGAGATGACTGTTAAAGGGCACAAAATGGGTCATGATTGGGAGGACCAAGGCGATGGGCACTCTAGTCCCTAAGGACTAGGGCACCAATGCCTTGGTCTTGATCAATCGGGATCTAAGAAACAAGGCGGAAATGAAGTGCACAATGAAAATAATAAAGAATTTGCATGGTGTGAATAGAATGATGACTCCAATCAGGCCTCGGAACACAAATGCCAAGGTGAGGGCCCAAATGAGGATAAAACTATAAGGGGCTACAATTTAGGATGCTACATTTAGCCCCCACTTTACCAGAAGTATGAGATTAAGCATACTCTTGGTAAAGTACAAAGGTTCATATCAAAAACTTTTATCAATATATCAAAGAGACAAGACACACTAAGCCCCCAATGGACTTTAGGATCTTACTACTTCAACATCCAAATAAAATGGACATTGTAAGAGAAAGAGAAAGAGAACCATGACCAGTAAGCTTAACTTACTATGAGTCATGAAAAGAAAAATACTAAAATTGTAACAAGGCAAAAGACTAAGTTTGTAAAGTAACTTGAGTATCGAGATATGCAAAAGAGTGAAACATTAAGCGGAGTGTATGCCCCCACATTAAAGAAATTGCATATGCCTCATCAAGATAAATGGCTTTAAGGTATCATGTATGCATCGAAAATACAAGCATTCTATCATAATGATATTCCCCCAAGGACACATCAAAGGATAATGATCACAAAACACAAAAGACATAAGGGTTCTACTTAACTATGGGGTCAGTATACTCTTATGATAAATAATGCATATCATGTATATATAATTGCTTTGAATTGTCCTCATCCCTCAAATAAAGTATAACCACAATGGAAGAAGGGCACATGTGTCTTTTGAGTCAACATGGAAGAGACCAAAAAAGATCTCAACTCTTTGAATTGTCCTCAAGTAAACACTTGGGACAAAAAATAGAAGAATTGAGAAACAAATAGAAGAAGATTATGAGAAAGAAAGAGAGGGGAGAGAGAGAGAGAGAGAGAGTCTACGACATGAATGAAGATAACCAGGAAAATCATTTGCCTCCCAATCTTGCTCAACATTGTTTTGGGAAGGTTGACAAGATGCAAGAGGAGCAACTTTGATCATAGTAGATGGAGATACCACAAGTTCCAAACAAGGACCAAGCTCTAATGATGGGTCACTTTGTCTGTTACTAGGAGCTAGGATTAATTCTTCTCAGAATTCTTTCGATATATAATTGTCAACATCAACATATTCATATTGATCAGTTGAATCAACATTGTTAGCATGAACATCATTTTCATCCATCTCTTCATCAAGATTAATAAAAATAGGATCTTTAATAAGAATAGAACATGAACCATCATTTTTCTTAGGCATTTTTAATCTTGAATATTTAGGTTGAACTTCATCTCTAGGGTTAGGTGAAGGATGGACAAATGGGATCATATCAACATTTGGTGTGTTCGGGGAGGAAATGGGCTGAGAAGCAAGTTAACAAGCCTTAGCATGATGTCTTCATTAGTGTTCTCTCACACAATGGTTTCTTTTAGATTTAGTTGAGGGTTGCAAAGGTTTAGGATTGATAGGCATAGGCTTCTTCTCTTCCTTTAAAGGAGGAATAGGAGAAGGTCTACTAGGTTGAAAAATAGGAGATGTTGGGCACTTCCCTTTGTAAGATGTAGGATTCAATACCATAACATATAGAGGAGGAATACAAGGTGTAGGAAGGAAACCAGGTCCATAATGAGGAGGGGGAATAGGTCTAAGATCTCTAGGCTTACTCAAAGATAAGCTCATATCATTCTTCCACTTTGTATAAGATTAAAAAAGAGCATCACTTCTAGTTTTTTAAGAGGTTCAAATTGTTTAGACCAAAATTAATCAAGATTAACATCTCCATGCCCCATCATAGGTTGATACATGCTATGATTAATTGTTATAATTTTGTCATTATGAGAAAAGTTGAGACATTTATGAATGGTAGAGGGAATCACTTTCATGGATGAAAGCCAAGGATTTCCCAACTTCACACAAAATTGATCTGATGTAGGAATGATACAAAAAAATCATCTAAGCACTTAGTACCAACTTCAATGGTATGAGTAATAGAACCAGTAGCGTGATAAGAAAAACCATCAAAGATCTTAATCATGACATCAGATTTATCATATGTTACTTGATGCAATTATAAAGTATAAAGATATTCTTAAGTTCTATCTTTGTGGTAGCATGCTTGTCTTTTGGATGCATGCTACCTTAGATAAATCACTCCTCATAAGGCATATGAAATTGCTTTAACATGGTGGGATACACTTCACTCAATGTTTCACTTTATGTACACACTATCACATGTTTCGATACTCAAGCTATTGCGCAAACTAAGCCTTTTTCTTTGTAATTTGTTATTTTTCTTTTTCATGATTCATAGTAAGTGAACCTTACTAGGCTAGAAATCATGATTCACTCTCTCTTTCCTCTTTCTTATGATATCCCTTTTATCTTGATATTGAAGTAGTAATAACCTAAAGTCCCTTAGGGGCTTAGTGTGTCTTATCTCTTTCATGCCTTGATAAAAAATTTCAATGCAAACATTTGTACTTTACCATTA
Organism: Cryptomeria japonica; assembly: GCF_030272615.1. NCBI lineage: Eukaryota > Viridiplantae > Streptophyta > Pinopsida > Cupressales > Cupressaceae > Cryptomeria > Cryptomeria japonica. The sequence goes on from NC_081408.1 coordinate 184,603,691, forward strand.
GTATGCTTAGTCTCATACTCCCGCTAAAGTGGGGGCTAAATGTAGCATCCTAAATTGTACTCACCTACAATTTTTCCCTCACTTTAGAATTCATCCTCTAAGGCCTAATTGAAGCTCTGATTCTACTCACACCAATCATCAAACTCAAATTTTCACTATATGCACTTTCCTCCCCTTAATCCTAGGAACCTGATGTAGGACTAAGGCGCCCAATGCCATGGTCCTCTCAAAAAGGGCCCATTTTGGGGTCTCATAATTGTCACTCAGTTTGAGCCAGAACCTATATCTCATGTCATCATGTGTTAGAAAATTAATTTGTTTTTCAACTACAATGTATAAAAGAAGATCTACTCCTCTCATTTCAAACCTGATTTGAATTCATAATCCACTGAAGAGAGAAAAAATGAGATCCTATATTCAAGTGAGAAACCAGTCAATCTTCTATCAAGAATTAGAGTGAAAGTAAAGTCAAGATTCAACCATTGGAGATAAAATTCATGATCTATGTTTTATGAAGACTATCTACATGAAACCCTAATTCCTTGTGAAGAAAAACAAAACTTCATTAAAAGGTATATCATTAGTGTTTCAAATATTTTCAGTCTTTCTCTCAAAAGGAAAGCATTTCATTGCAATGCTTCACTTACATTTCAATTCTATTTCATGTTTAATTTCAAAATCAAGGTTTTACCTAAGGCAAACCCCTATTCCCAAAAAAATTTCTCTTTTCACTTTATGCAAGAATAGTTATAGAAGTACATTTCGAAGGAACAATAGAATTCATAGAAATGAACAAGTTCCCCTTTAGACATCAAAAAGTTTGAAGGACCAAGGTGACCACCACTACAATCCTGACAATTTAGGCCAAATTTCTAGGAACAAATCCAAACCTTCATCTACTACTCATATCCAGGTTTGTGGCTCCATTTGACAATCATAGCTCACTTTTTATGCATAATTGCTTTAATAATTGATGCAGGAGCATCCCCGATTATTAACAATCTTGCATCAGCCAAAAATATTTATTTTCCATTTGTTTTCTATTTTTGTTGTTTCAGCATTTCTTTCTGCATTTTCTTGCAATGGATCACTAGATCTTGTGGAGATGGATTTTGCTTGTGAACATGATCATCTTCCTTATTCCTAAACTGTGAAACATTTGGATCATTTTCTAGGAAGTTATTTCTTTCGAATTCAGAGACAGTTTTCTGGCCTAGAACACTGGAACCGATTGGACCTATTTGCCATTGGTGAATCTTGCGGATCCTTTCTGTGGCTTGTGGAGCTTCAGTTTGTTGATTCCAATGTTCCTTGGCATGTGGCTGACCTTCCATTTGATCCACACTTCTTCCTTTGGATTTTTCAGAGGACTCTCTTTAGTGAAGACCGACCTCGTCATTTTACACATTTGATCTTGTTCTTTGGTATTTAATCCCTCTTGGGCCAACCCGAATCCCTCTTGACCATATAAATAAATGTAATTTAGCATCATAATTAAATTTAGAGAGAATATAGAAACATATCCTAAGATTCAGAGGTCTAGAGTTGACTGATTCTATAATTGAGCATGTATGTAGCAGACCAATGAGCTAAATCTTGTATCTCGGATGTTATTGGTTATTCATAATCAGTTTTCATGATCTAATTCATTCAGTTTTGCATTGCCTCCATCATATCCTCTTGTTTCTATTTTGTTTACTCTTGTTTCCCAATCGGGATTGATCTCTTTGAGGTCCCTCCTAACCGGTGACTGCACCAAGTGGTATCAGAGTGAGATTTTGTTTCGAAGATTGCGTTGTCTTGAAGATTTTATTGTGGGGTGGCGGATTGTGGATCTAACCTACAACTGTAGAGGACTGGCGTGAAGATGGTACAAAGAGGAAATAGGAATGGTGAAGTGCACGGATATTGAGAGGAATTGCAGCTCAATTGGAACCCATTGAAACAACCCAAAGAAGAGGTAGACATATTGAAGATGTAGATGAAAATGAAGAAGAAGAAGCACCGATAGAACAAGTAGCAAACCCACCGACGATTGATCCAGATGAAAAGAGATTCTTGAGGGTTTTGAGTAGGGCGAATACCAAACCTCATTTTACCCCACTAGAGTATGATAGTAAATTGGATTCAGATGAATTGATGGATTTGATCTTGGAGATTGAGAAGTATTTTGATTTTGAGAACACCGCAAAGGAAAGAAAGCTAAAATATGCTTGTACCTGGTTGAAAGGTCATGCCTCTCTTTGGTGGGAGCATTTGCAAGTTAATAGACAAAGAAGAGGTAAAGAGAAGATCAAAACATGGGATCAGATGGCTGCCAAGTTGAAATTGAAGTTTATGCCAGCTGATTACCAAGCAAATCTATTTTGGAAGTTATAGAACTTGAAGCAGAAATAATCTAGTGTGAAGGGGTATACCGAAGCATTATACAAGTTGAATATCAGATCTAGACATGTTGATGATGAGGTTGAACAAGTTGCAAGCTATTTGAATGGATTATGGATGTCTATACAAGATGAACTCAGTTTGATCAAGTTGCAGAGTGTTGAAGAAGCTTACCAATATGCCCTAAAAGTAGAAATGAAGTTGAGCAAAAGACATGAGTAGGGATAGAGAGATAGAGGTGGAAGGTTTTCCAGAGGAATATTTCAAGGAGGCAAAGGATATTCTGGAGGAAGAGGAAATTGTACAGATCAGAACAAGGACAAGGAAGTAAGCAAAGATGGTAATTCATACTAGAAGGATGACAAAAATTTCTACCAGATAAGAGAATCTGATAGTTACCAGAATGAAAGTTTGGGAAAAGATGACAAAAGACAATATCAAAGAGTTTTTAGAGGTACTTTCTTTAAGTGTGGAGGAGAAGGACATTGTGCTTTCACATGTAAGAAGATAGAGAATACTGGGAGAACAACATTGGTAGAAGAAAGCCCCACCAAATTAGCTAACAAACTGGAAGATGGAGAACTATTGATAATGAAGAGAGCCTTGTGTCATACCAGAGATGATGAAGAACCCTTATAGAGGAGAAATTTGTTCAAGACCAGATGTAAGGTATCTTGTAGTTATTGATAGTGGCAGTTTGGATAATCTTATTTTAGATGAAATGCTGAATAAATTAAAGTTAGAATGATTGAAACACCCTAAGCCTTATCAAATAGCATGGATTCTGGATGATAATAATTTGTTAGTACATGAGAAATGCTTGGTGAAATTGAAAATTGGAAATTATCATGATGACGTTTTGTGTGATATTATGCCTATGGATATGTGTCACCTTTTGTTGGGTAGACCTTGGCAGTTTGATAGAGAAGAAATACATGATGGAAGAAAGAACATATACACTATTATAGCAAATAGGATGAAGCAAACCTTGTTACTCTTGGAGGAGCCCTTGAAGAGTGAAGTCTATATGAATGCTAGAATCTGTTTGGTGGATGGGAGAAAATTTTTGGATGGAATGAGACATGAAAATGTGTGTTTTTCCTTAGTTCCTAAGAAGAATAAGAACCTAGAACATGAATATGAACAACCAGAGGAGATAAAAGAATTGTTGAAAAAATATGAAGACATCATTTCCGATAATGTGCCTAATGAATTACCACCTATGAGGAGTATCAGTCATTTCATGAACCTGATTCTAGGAGCTAGTTTACCTAACAAAGCTGCACACCAAATGACATGGACAGAGAATGAAGAGATGAATAGACAAGTGCAAGAATTGTTGAGCAAAGGTTTGATCAGAGAAAGTTTGAGTCCTTGTGCAGTACCAGTTGTCTTAGCACCTAAGAAGAATAGAGAATGGAGGATGTGTATCGATTCCAGAGCAATAAACAATATCACAATGAAGTATCAGTTTCCTTTACCTAAGATGGATGACATAATGGATTGTTTGAGTGGAGACAAATACTACACAAAGATAGACTTGAAGAGTGGATATCATCAGATCAAAATCAGAGAAGGAGATGAGTGGAAGACAACATTCAAGACAAATGAAGGATTGTATGAATGGTTAGTGATGCCTTTTGGGTTGACTAATGAATCGAGTACTTTCATGAGGTTGATGAATGAGGTATTGAAGAAATTCTTGGGTAAGTTTATTATTATATATTTGGACGACATTCTGATTTTCAATAAGAAAAAAGAGGAGCATTTGTTGCATTTAAGAAACGTTTTGCTAAGGTTGAGAGAAGAGAAGTTGTTGATAAATCTTAAGAAGTGTACTTTCATGAAAGAAGAGTTGGTATATTTGGGATTTTTGATATTTGTGGATGGATTGAAGATGGACCCTGAGAAGGTAAGAGAAACTATTGAATGGCCTAAACCAGAAAGCATTGGAGAGGTAAGATCATTTCATGGATTGGCTAGTTTCTACCAGAAGCTTATTAGAAATTTCAGCTTAGTTTGTAGCCCTATGACTGAGACAATGAGATGGGTAGGAATGAATTCAAGTGGAAAACTGGAGAAAATAAAATTTTTGATTTCTGAAATAGAAGATCACTAACTAGCCTGTGTTAGCTTTACAAGATTTCAATAAAGTATTTCAAGTGAACTGTGATGCAAGTGGGAATGCAATTGGAGCAGTATTGAGTCAGGAAGGGAGAGCAGTAGCTTATTTCAGTGAAAAGTTGAATGATGCTAGGAGGAGATATTCAGTGTATGATTAGGAATTTTATGCCATAGATCAAGCCTTGAAGAAATGTATACATTACCTATTGTTTAAGGAATTTGTGTTGTATACTGACCATCAAGCCTTGTAGTATTTAAATAGTCAGAGTAAGATGAATCAGAGACATATGAGATGGGTAGAGTTCTTGTAGAGTTACACCTTTCTGTTGAAGCATAAAAGTGGAAATTAAAACAAAGTTGCCGATGCATTGAGTAGAAGGAGGAATTTACTGATAGATATGAGAGTGGCAGTATTAGGATTTGAGGAGTTGAAGACCATGTATGATGATGACCCAGATTTTGAAGAACCTTGGAGAGCATGTAGAAAACTGGTTGTGGTGGACAGAAGTCAGTGGTTGGATTATTTCATTCGGGATGGGATATTATTTAGAGGAGTTCACTTGTGTATACTTAAGAGTTCTATGAGGGAGAATCTGATAAAGGAGAAGCATAGTGGAGGACTAGCCAGACATTTTGGTGCTGACAAAATGGTAGCATTGGTGAGTGAAAATTACTTTTGGCCTCATATTCATAAGGATGTCAGAAAATTTGTGCAGACTTGTATAATTTGTCAAGTTGCAAAAGGTAGTAGTCAGAATGTGGGATTGTATAAGCCTTTGACAGTACCAGAGACACCTTGGCAGGACATAAGCATGGATTTCATACTTGGATTTCCTAAGACATGAAGATGAAATGATTCTATATTTGTGGTGGTGGATAGATTCTCGAAGATGGATCATTTCATACCTTGTAAGAAGACATCAAATGTTGTGTATGTAGCTGACCTATTTTTCAAGTAGGTAGTGAGATTGCATGGATTAACTAAGAGCATAGTTTCAAACAGAGACACTAAGTTTGTTCATTATTTTTGGAGAACGCTTTGGAAGAAGATGAAGAGTGATTTAAAATTCAGTTCTACTTTTCACCTTGCAGACTGATGGACAGAAAAAGGTAGTAAACATGAGCTTGGGAAATTTGTTGAGATGCTTAGTTGGAGACAAAACTAAAAGTTGGGATTTGATTCTTGCACAAGCATAATTTGCCTACAATAATTCAGTAAATGGGAGTACCAGAAGAACATCTTTTGATATTGTTACCAGAGCACACCCTAGAGGTATATCAGAATTGAGAGATATTGGTAATGAAGACAAGAGGAATGTAGAAGCATAAGAGTTTGCAGATCGCATGGTGGCCTTACATATTCAGGTTAAGAAACATTTGGAGGATATGAGCAGTAAGTATAAGAGAAAAGAAGATGAGAAGAGGAGACATAAGGAATTTGAAGTTGTGGATGAAGTGATGGTATAACAAACAAAATAAATATTTACAGTTGGAAACTATAACAAGTTGTAGATGAGGAAGTTTGGACCTTGCAAGATCTTGAGCAAGTTCAGTTCTGGAAATGCATATGAAGTGGATCTATCAGATAGTTTGAGTATTTCACCTATATTCAACATTGCAAATCTACATCAAAATTATCAAGAAGAATTCAGTGAAGACAGTACTGCAAACTTGGAGAAACATTTTCCCCAAAAGGAACTAGATCAGATTGAAAATATTCTGGATAGTAGGATTGGGCGTAGTACCCGAAGCAATCAGTACATGGAGTATCTTGTGAAATGGAAGGACAAACCAGTTGAAGATTTATCTTGGATTTCTCAGGCAGAGGTGGACCGCCTTGGTTTTCCTCTGACCCCAACAAAGTGAGGGAATCACTTTTTTTCAACAACCTCGGATGTCTGATGCAGGAGCATCCCTGGTTCTTGCGAATCTTGCATCAACCAAAAATATTTCTTTTATGTTTGTTTTCTATTTTTGTAGTTTCAGCATTTCTTCCTACATTTTCTTGCAATGGCTCACCAGATCTTGTGGATCTATCTTTTGCTTGTGAAAATGGCCATCTTCCCTCTTCCTAAACCATGGAACATTTGGATCGGATTCCGGCAAGTTATCGCTTTTGGATTCTAAGACATTTTTTTGACCTAGAACACTGGAACTGCTTGGAACTATTTGCTATTGGTGAATCTTGTGGATCCTTTCCATATCTTGCAAAGCTTTACTTTGTTGATTATAATGTTCCTTGGCATGTCTCTGACTTTCCCTCTGATCTGCACTTCTTCCTTTACATTTTTTGGAGCATTCTCTTTAATGAAGGTCGACCTGGTGGTTTTACACATTTGATCTTGTTCTTTAGTATTTGATCCTTCTTAGGCCAACCCAAATCCCTCTAGACCATATAAATTAATATAATTTAGTATCATAATTCAATTTAGAGAGAATATGGAAGACATATCCTAAGATTCGGAGGTCTAGAGTTGACCAATTTTGTAATTGAGCATGTATGTAGTAGGCGAGTGAACCAAATCGTGTATCCTGGATGTTACTGGTTATTTGTAATTATTTTTTATGATCTAATTAATTCAATTGTGCATTGCCTCCATCATATCCTCTTGTTTTTGTTGTGTTTACTCTTGTGCCCTAGTTCGGATTGATCTCTTTGAGGTCCCTCTTAACCGATGACTACACCAATAATCCACTATTATACCCTAATCTTCAATTAATTCAAAATACAATTCAATTTAAGAGAAAGAAGAGCCCCACTTAGGAGGCCTAGAATCTGAGCAAAATCTAGATCTATCAAGTTCCTATCTTTCCCTAATGTAATGGTAATTAAGCAAAAATTAGCAGTTTTACTACATTTAATGGTGAAACCCTAATTTTTCATCCTTTACAACATTGTTCAAATGTGCAATATAGAAATGTACAATAGCAAACTCATACATTACCACAACTTGAGAGATGTTGTCTTCATCTTCATGGATTGATGTGTAGGAGTGAAGCTATAGTCTTGCATTGGCCATTAGCATCATTCAATATAAATATTCATACAACATTCTGGAAAACCCTTTTTGAGAGAATTTGATGTGCACTCGCATAGTGTCAAGATCTGCATAGTTGAAATACATATCAACTAAACCATCCTTTCACTCAACTTGAGAAAAAATAAATTTAGCTCTCTGACCAATTTAACATAGTAGAAGCACAATAGAGAAGAGACAATAAATAAATTGCAGAAGCACCAAATCTTACATAGAAAATATGTGCATAATCTCTTGAAATGAAAATATTACCTCTCTAATATTTCTAAAAAATTCTTCTAAAGCATCCTTATTTTTCTTAGAGAACATGTGATCTTTATAAAGAGTATGAAATTAGTCCCCCATGTAGATATTTTGGCCATTGATTCATGTTTGTGAAATGCACTCTGAAATTTGGTGGCATTCCCTCTCCAAAAGTTACATTTGAAACCAACTAAAAGCATATCAAACTCCTTACCTAAACTTTGGATTGCCCCATTACCATAGTCATGTGAAAAGTGGTATTCTTTAGATTGCTAAATTTAACTCATTGAACCATATAATTATTCACATCTTTTTCTTCATTCTCTTGTATGTTAAATTTGAATCTCCTTACATAGGTTGTTAATTTTGCAAAATTAAATTTAGCATTAGTAACTAGTGAAGAACCCTCTTTATGTGCATGCTCTTTTAGATAGAAATCCTTGAGTTCCTCCTCATAATCATATATTGAAGAAAATTTCATTTGCAAATACTCAATATAACTTAAATTACAGATTCTAGGGCATATGAAAATCTTCAGTCATAGATAGAAAACATGTTTCCAAGGGTTTCCAATTTTTTTCTATCCAAATTTTTTGATGAAGCCCAAATATATTCTCCTATAAAAATATAATTTTCTACAATTGAATGTGAGAAATCTGAGATTAAAAATATAGAAAGTGATTTGATTACCTTTTCAAGCTCAATCAAAACCCTTAGTGTTACTTCCTCTTAAATATCCTGAACTTGATTGTCTTGACCAAAGTGGGTCATATCATTTTTCCAACTACGCTCCTGATATAAATTATTTTCCAAGCCATTGACAAATTGGAATGCTCCATCCAAAAGTGATCTTGGGAAAATAATACTAAACAACCTAGTATGTTGATTTGAAGGCTTCCATATATCAAAATAAGACATGAGATTCTGATTGGAGGGTGCAGTAATTTGTATGGTATCTGTCATTGCACAAATTTCTTCCCATTGAGCCTTCACCTTATATATAAATTCTTTCCCATGGAGTATGCCAAAAATCATACCTTTGTCTTTAATTGTGTGGTTAAATTACAGGGAGTAATTCATGAATTGTGAATATTGGATTCTTGCAACTTCATTAGAAGTCACAAAATAATACATGAATTTCCTTTGTATTCCCATGCAAGAGATGAAGTTTTTGAAATAAAATAAAAACCTCCATCCACCTTTCCCTTTTTTAGAAAAACTCCCCTTTTGACATAGTTATTGTATTGGCATAGGATGAGGCAATGTACATCTAAAACATGAAAATATTTTTCATAACTTAGGTTGCCTACTAAGAATCCATTATCCCTTTTAGAATCGATAGTTGTGGAGACACCATCATGATTCCATTGTGCCATTATGGGTCTTCAATCAACGTTCTTATCTCCCTTTTCTATGAGAGATATTATTGAGATGTTCTCAACACTTTCTTCAATCTAAAATTCCATCACTAGCATAACCTTTGAATCTATAAGGGAAAGTGCATGTCTCCTCATCTAGATTTCCTCACATATGAATTCAACCCACATGTTGGTGATGTTTAAGACATGTGGATCCCACAATATTTTACATGAGAAATTCTAAAATTGAGAGAAAGGATACACTTTCCCTTTGGTACCCTTCATCTGTTAGCACACTTCTCATTATGACAAAAGAATTGTAATGGAATCATATCAAAATAATGCAATAAATCCTTGCTTCTAATATCATTCTTATTTCTTGAGCCATAACCTAAGAAGCAATCTAAATGTTTACCCTCATATATTTTGGAATTTTTGAGAGATTTGCAGCAATACTAACATTCTTAGAATAATATGAAAAATACTCCCGCCCAATGGAAAGTTTGAAATGGCCTACACAGGACTCTCTCGCCCATTCCCCTATAGGCCCCCCATCCTAGCTTGACTCTCTCACCCACTCCCTTGCATGCCCTCTGCTGGAGATCACCCCGCTAGTTTGGACAGGGATTTTGGTCCCTCATGGGTGCCTATGGCCGATGGGGGCCCTCGCCATGGTGTTGATCATTGTTCTGCTAGGGTTCCTTCTTCACACAGAGGGGTTGGGAGAGGGTTTATCCCTATCTCCTGTGCCGCTTATATTAATGTGAATAAGGAATCTGAACAAGAAATTGTGAACAATGTGAAAGTCTTCATAGAGCATAGTGTTATCTGTAGATTCAAAGGGTATATGGCCAAGCCTCCCAGAGTTGCACAAGTGGATTTCCCAACACTACGATCTCATCATCTCTAGTACATTTCACATTTTCCCTTTGGCTAAAGGTTTCTTTGTCGCTAATTTTGAGGATGCTAATGACAGAAGAAAAATTCTATGTGAAAGCTTTTTCTATGAGAAATATAATATGCCGCTATTGGCCAAACCTTGGTACTCTGATTTTAACCCTCTTTCAGAGACATTCAACAAAATTTTGATCTAGGTTAGGCTTCCTTACCTTCCTCTACATTTGTGGGCTGATTCACTATTTGAGGATATTGGTGATGCTATCGAGAGCTTCATTATGGTGGATAATGAATCCTATGGGCTTTATCATACTATGCTTGCTCGCATTTTGGTTGAGCTAGATGTTTCTAAGGGTCTTCCAGCAGAAATTGTTATTAACTCCTCTTTTGGCAGTTGGGTCCAGACCTTGGATTATGAGGGTATTCTATTCCGGTGTCATAGATGTTTCAAAACTGGTCATGCGACAGGGAATTGTGGGATTGAGAAGAAAAATTCTTCGGCTTCTTGGTGGTCGGGGGCCTCTCACCAGCATTATACGCTTAGGAAATCTCCTATTGATGTTAGGGTTTCTACTTTGGCTGGATCGAGCTCTTTAGAGACTATGACAGATTCTTTGGTTGCCACTAATGTTGTTGTGATACCAAATGTTGTTGTCCCCTCTACTGAAAAATGGATTGTTGCGTCTTACCCCATCAGTTTCTTTGTGCGTTGATACAACTTTTGTCCCTCCTTTTAGTGGTGATCCTATAGATGTGACGGTGGTACCTCTTACCTCATCGTATGCTTAAAAGGGTGTTGGCACAAATTCTACTGGTTGTGACTCTATGCCCACGACAGTTGCTTCTCCCTCTTCTAGCACCTGCTTTTCCACTCCGAAAAGATCGGTGCTAGGCCCTTCGGATTGGTCTGTTGCGATAGCTTTAGTTGAAGATGGTTGGATTATTGTTAAGGGAAAGCATTCAAAGACATCCAAACCCTCTTCTTATATGACTCTTCATTCCCACAAGGCCAAATGAGGGCCTTTATAGTTGGTTGTTTGGGTTGGTTTTACTAGCCATGTTATCTTTTGGGGCAGTCCATGTCTTTGTTTTCGGTTGATCTATCTAGCCAAGCTTTCAAGCTTTATCTTTCTTTTTATCTGATATAAAGGGTTTTGAGGCCCCTTGAAAACCTATTTTCATTTAATCAGAAACATTCTTAGATATTCAATTACATCATCCCTCATAGAACCATATCTATCATATTGCATTGACTCCTTTTCGATGTATAGAATCTCAATATGTGTTTCTTGGACACCTTTAGAATTCATTTGAATATTTTATTCATTTATTATTTCTTTATCTTTCACATGCAAAACTAATTTCTCTTTAAATCCATTACAAGAAATACTTTCTTGATTTGAGGGCTCATTAGAAATCATTGAAATATTATTTCCAATTAAAAATAATTTATCTTCTACTTGTTGGATACACATTTTCTGCTCTCCCTCCTTGATTTGCTTAAATATGTCCTCTTTGTTTTGCTCTTTTTATTCCCCACTTTTTGTATCTCTCTTCAATTGATCTTCTTTTCTCCTTCTTTGATCTCTTTCGTGAATCTCGATAAACTTTTCACATGGAATAGTTGATTTGAAACTTTTAAATTTCTTTTTTGCAATTAGAGATGAATCAATAGGAACAATTTATTTTTATTTCACTCTCCTTATCTTTCTCTTGCCACATTTTCTCCACAATAAAATCCAAATTATCCATAGTTGCACTAAAAATTTCTCTTGGATCTTACTTATGCTTCCCTCTTTCTTCTTTACCCATAGTTTCTTCTAATTTTTCTATCAAAAATATTCAAACCCTATAGGATGGAAAGGTCTTAGCTCAAATACCATTGTAATAACCATTATTAAATATTTAAATGATATTTACAAACCCTTTAATTATTTACTTCAAATTTGCAAAAATGAATAAAACGAGAAAATTGGGATAAGTGCAAATTTCATCAAATCATACCAAACTGAAATATTATTGAAATGATAGCTTCGGATGTCTTGCAACAACAAAATATTCACCAACATATGTTTTTATAATAAACATATAAATTTAACTTAACTTCTACAATGTTCACAACCAAATCTTGCAGGAAACACCTACAAACTATCACAAAAATCTGCAAGTACAAATCATGAAGTGCAAATGCAACCACTAAACCTAGAAACCCTTGGACCCACTATCCTTGAGTCTCTAACCTCTCTGGTTTATCATCCTTGGAGATGAATTCTTCTTGGGCTTTTCAACCTCAGAAAAAAAATAGCATAAGCATGTTTGAATAATCAGATAGAATGAATGTTACAAAAATAGGTATAGATAATATGTAAATAAACACCATTTTGGATGCCCAAATCAATATTAGAAACATTCACACCTAAACTCTTTTTGAACAAAACTTCAACATTCTAATCTAAACTATTGATTTTATCAACTCAAATGATAAGTGTTATTTTCACTTCACAATCAAAAGTAATTCTCAAAACTCATGCCCTCTTCTAGATTTTAGAAATATTTAAAATTAAATCCATTAATTGTCAATATTTATAATTTGATTAATTTTTTTTTGGCAATTCAACATTCCCAATTAATTTGTAAGTATTAACTTACTATTTTTAGATAAACAAACCTACAAAAGCAGTAATTGCTAAAAATAGTAAAGGGGACATGACATTATACTTTCTTATGTAATTTATTTTTCATAAAAAAATTAAACATTTACCTCTCTCAAATTTAAATCTTCGTATTAACATTTTAGGAATAAAATAAGTGTTTCAATTTACCATTTTTTATTACTAATTTTTATTATAAATATTGTACAAGTTTTATATATTATTATTTTATTGTTGTGTAGACATAGTGAACTATCATCTTAAGTAAATTTTGTAAATTATAATAGTTAATGTTCTTTATACATTATAAATTAAATTTATATCTTTTCACATATCTATATATATTATTATTTATTTTATTTTGAAGCTTTTATAGTTATTCTATATAAATTATATTTGCCTAACTTAATACTAAACTTATTTTATGTTATAGTTAGGAATGTCAAATGTTTTTTTGTCTTTTTAAGTCATTAGTGAAAATGATGGTATGTTCTTTGATTTAACAAACAATTGATTCAAAATTCCTAACACAATAGATACCCCCCTCCTCAACTCTAAACCAAAAGAATATCAAGTTAGGTACTAATAAATTGTCAAAAAATCTAAGTTTGATATAAAAATCTCCAATATAAAAATATTTTAATTTGTAAATCTAAATATTTAGATATCCACTCTTAAAAATAATATCCAAAAATATTAAATTAAAATTTTTTATTTTACACAATTTATCATACCGTACATATGACATGAGTATTCATTCCTTGCTTGCTTTAATGAAATACAAAACTTCCCATCATAACATTGACATGAAATTTACATACCCATTACAAAACAACTATCTTGAGTCTCACAAAGAAAATTATAATGAAGATTAATGATAATGTTGAAAAATTCCTTCCTTGACTTTGCACAAAAGGGCTGTCAACTAAGGCTTGTCGAATTTAACATAAAAATTAAAAGAAAATAAAAACAACAATTTATTCTAGATTATTATTATTTTTCCAATAATAAAAGATTATTAATAGTTTTCAAAGTTTGATTAATTATTTATGGTGTTATTTTACACATAGATAGCATACTCTTCAATTGATATAATACAACATATAATAGCTGCACTAGTTTTATTTCTCTCATTATATCAAATTACAAAAGAGAAATTTCTAACCCCTTAAATTCTCTTATACAAGAGATTATGGCATATCTATAATATGGTATTTCACAAACATGCTTATTTGGGAAAAAGATCACACATTACATGCTTGCACAAATATTTTCACCCAAATTGCCATCCACTTGAAATTTTCAACGTCCTCCAGGACCACCACCACCTCCTCCTCCTTGACCACCTCCACCACCACCTCCTCCTCGACCACCTCCGCCATCTCCTTCTCCTTGGCCACCTCCTCCTTGGCCTCCCCTTTGGCCACCTCCTCCTTGACCTCCCCCTTGGCCACCCCATTGGCCACCTCCTCCTTGGCCACCACCTTGACCACCTCCTCCTTGGCCACCTCCTCCTTGGCCACCACCTTGACCACCTCCTCCTTGGCCACCTCCTCCTTGGCCACCCCATTGGCCACCTCCTCCTTGGCCACCCCATTGACCACCACCTTGACCACCTCCTCCTTGGCCACCCCATTGGCCACCTCCTCCTTGGCCACCTCCTCCTTGGCCACCACCTTGACCACCTCCTCCTTGGCCACCTCCTCCTTGGCCACCCCATTGGCCACCTCCTCCTTGACCACCCCATTGGCCACCACCTTGACCACCTCCTCCTTGGCCACCCCATTGACCACCTCCTCCTTGGCCACCTCCTCCTTGACCGCCCCCTTGACCTCCTCCTCCTTGGCCGCCACCAGGCCCTCCACCGCCAGGCCCTCCTCCTCCACCTCCACCTCCACCTCCACCTCCACCAGGTCCATGACCAGCCATCTTACCCAAACTTCTCTTAACTCTAATTCTTCTTCTTCTTACTTTGGTATAGCTCTGAAAACTCTATCTAAGCAGGAATGAATGCAATACTCATAAATCTATGATACATATATATATCTTTCTCCCCTGCCGACCTTCACTCCATATCTACCATTCTTTAACGCGGGAAAGAGCTGTTAGGTGAAGATATTTCAAGAAACCACCTCACACTCAGCACTAAATGATACCCACGTAACACTTCTAGCAGGCACCCACAAATATCTTCTACTCCAACTTTATGAGTTACTGGTCTTGTATTGTATTCCACCGTTGGTCATTTTCGCAGATTTTATCTTATCCCATAGGGTTGAATGCGATAGATTCAAAAACAAAAAAAGTTATACAGTTTTATTACAGGAAGTTTATTTCTAGTATTATAGGCTGTGGATTCTAGATAGATTTGAATCTATTCACCTGCCCTTTACCAGGGGAAGAACATAATTCAATTACTGATTAAATAATGCGGTTGTTTCAGTCAGTATAATTGAACAATGGTGATAAGATTGTGGATTTTACAAAGTTACTAAAATCGCTAATTTTCCATTTCGAATACAGTTTCGACAGTTACATTTCTAATTTATTTTACCAATATATACTCCACAGGCTTTCTAAGGGTTTCTAAGGGTAGCCATATGTTTATTATGCAACAACTAGAAACTACCAATAGGAACTTCAAAAGAATTAAATACAATCAAATATGGTATTGTCAAAAATAAAACACCTCTACATATAAAATATATAGGCTAATCTGTTAGGTATAACAATTCATATCATAATTACTTTAAACTAGCAATCATATCTTGGTGTGCAATGGGTATGTCAAATAAGTGTAGAAGGTCAAAGAGGGCGATGGGTATAGAGGTCTAGGAAAAGGGAGAGGGAGAGAGAGAGGAGAAATGTCTAGAGATAGAGGGGGAAGGAAGACAAAGGTAGAGATGAAGATAGAAGAGAGAGAGGGGGGACGGGGACAGGGGGACTTGGGGTGCAAAGGGGGAAGAGGGAGAGAGTTATAGAGAGGGAGATAGACATACACGTGAAGAGTAGAGATACAAATAGAGATAGAGAGACGAAGATAAAGGGGGGGGGATATCAATAAAGGGAGAGAAAGATAGGGACATATATAGAAGGAGATAGAGAGAGAAAGGGAAATGAATAGGTAGAGAAAGAGAGAAGGGGCAAGAGGGAGAAAGATAGTTGGAGGGAGAGAGATAAGAGGGGGGGAGATAGTTAATAAAGAGAGAGTTAGCTCATATAGAGATAGGGAGAGGTAGATATATAGATAGAGGGCAATGTAGAGAGATAGAGAGAGAAAGGGAGGTAGAGGTAGAGAAATAAATTGAGAGAGATAGGGAGATACTTGAAGGAGAGAGAGAGAGAGAGAGAGAGAGAGAGAGAGAGAGAGAGAGAGAGAGAGAGAGAGAGAGAGAGAGAGAGAGAGAGAGAGAGAGAGAGAGAGAGGGTTAGGGAGAGAGATAGAGAGGGGAAGAGGGAGTGATATGGATAGAGGGGGATAAATTTGTTTTATTCTTCGAACTTGTAATTAAGGAGATTTGATGTTTAAAATCAAGAACTTGTGACAGTAAAATTAAAAAATCAAATTGAACTTGAGCTAAAGATAGAGCAGGTCTACAAATATTACTTGTTTTCCTAAAAATGTGATGTTTTGATTGAAGAGTCAAAAAAATGTAGTTAATTAATATTTGGCTTGTCATTCTTAGTTTTATGGTCTAAATTATATGTTGTACTTGATAAGAATTTGAGACTCACATCTTATGTTTTGTTGTATTCTTGCACAACATTTTTTATGAGATAACAATAACTATTTTTTTTCTTTTTTGCACATAGGTGAGCATTTTTTGTTTGACTTTTTTTCCCTATTTAAAACATGAGTACTTGAAATACTACACTTTCCATTTTCCATATCAGTGCAATGTAAATGAAATGCCACTATAAACAAACTCATCTATAATAGTTACTAATTATAGTGGGGAAAAACATGTTGTGAGCATGAAGCATTCTTTTTGAATTTGAGATGCAATAGAACCATTTGCACCCTATTAGAGATGATAAGGAATTTTTTGAATTGAGATTGAGTGAGTGTTTGAGAATTGCTATAGATGTAGACCATGGTTTGGAATATTTACATCATGATTGTCCTTCACAAATTGTGCATTTTGATTTAGAACCTAGCAACACGCTCCTGGATCTATTGGCTATAACTGTCATAATTGAGATTTAATTGCTATTTTTTAATAAAGCATATTTGATCAAAAATCTGAAGATCTACTTACATTGTATACAAATGGTTTTAAAACAAAAAATTAAAAAAGAGCACTATCATCACCATTTTAGAGTTTTTTTAATAATATATTAAAGTTCAAATATTGATTCATGTGCAAAGGTAAGGAAAATCACAAATGTGGGGGATTCTTTTAAGAATTCGTCAATAGGGTTCATGAGATAATGGCTATGGAATAGATATTCAACTCCATGCATAAATGGCAAAAATTATAAAATATGACTTACGAAAATGAAATAATCTCATTGATAACATTTTCTCTATTTCACGGGATTCATGAACTCATAAAAATGTCGAAGTATATCATTTTCCCACCACTAGACTAATGAAACTTTTAATCTTTGGAAGCAACTTTGAAAAAAAATGGAGATATTGAAAAAAATATGGGAGTTCTCATTATCTAGGTGTAGTTAATTGAACACAACTAGCAAGCAATGACAAGATCTCTAGGTACATCCTCATATGATCCATTCATTCTTGGCAATGTTATGGGTCATGCTCAATAATAGGAATAGCTAGCTTCTTCAATGGTTAATATTTATCCCTACAAATGTGGTAACCATCAAAAAATTTCCCTATGTTACTAATATTTTATTTTTATCGATAAAAGGCCAAGGCCAAAGAATTTTATTAATTTTAAATAGATAGAATTACATTTACACCTCCATTTGGTGTGGGCACCGATAGGAAAGAATGGAGGAAAGAAAACCTCTGGTCTAGCCTAGATCCCTCAAGGATCAGAAAAAATTAAGAATGCGATACAAAATGGAGATACAAGATCACAAAGGGAACTTGTCCAAAATAATGAAAATTGTTTGTAGAAATCCTCTTTGTAAAGTTGAGCATCAGATTGCCCATTTCTTGGGGTGATGCTGTCATTTGTGGGTGATAGTTCTTGCTATTCTTGAAACACAAGGTTAACCATGCTCAGCTCCATATGCTGCACAAAATCTTGAGAAAATCTCTCACCAAAAAGTTAGGAAAAGGAAAACCAAACAGGTCAACTTATACAATATATCATAGCTACCTAGATGGTCACCCTATTAGGATACACAACTCAAAATATTAGTCTCAAAAAATCTCCAGTAACATAATGCAAGAGTGATTACCCATCAGAGAGCATAAACTCAATAAATATTAATGAGGCAAATTCCATAAGTATTCCTGCAAAGAGATCGCGGGGAGCTATCATCTTAAAGAATATACACAGCTTAACAAGATTACGAAGCTAAGTTAAAGCAACCTAGAGACATTAAAGCCTGAAAGCTTCTTAAGAACAAAACAAGAGACAAAACATCAAGAAAATAGGGGACCGAAAAGGTAAAATAGGGATGAGGATAGCTAGGTAAGTGTTAGTCCTAAAACAAGGCAATATCTATATAAATAATAATACCTATATATCCGTGATCACATATATCTGGGAGCAAGATATGCCAACATGTTTATATACCTATGCTCATTAATGTAAGGTATTGCCTCCTTCTAGTATTAAAGCTTATCCTAGCAGAGCGGCGATGAACTTTAGATTAGACTCATCGAAGACAGTAATTCCATTGACAAAAGATAACGAGGAGAGAGAAGATGGTTTTCATTGACAGGAAAAGGTCTTCAAGGAGATAATACTATCAGTATAACATAAAAAGGGCTCACTGAAAGGAATGTTCTCATCGAAAGAATAATGTCGATCAAACAAAAGGAAGCTATATCGATAAAGATATCAATGAGGAAATAGGTATCGAGGACGCTAAAAGGCATGCCTCTGATATGCATGGTTTCACCAGTGCGCCTTTTTCGGTGGAAGATGATAAGGGAGGATAAAGAAAGGCTTCGGCGAGAAAATAGAACCAGTCATCGACAGGGCATGATGATTTTGATGGTGTTACCGCGTCATTTATTCTTCATGGCGAGAGTGGGTCATCTTTTCCTTTTTATGTTGGAGTCCTAGTTCACGCCATATTACCTTGGTTCAAGTCCTTAATGTGTCCTCAAATCCTTTTTCTAGTCGTTTAAGTCAAGTTCAGACAATTGATTGAACTCCTTGAACATGTCGAACCATTCTAAACTAGGTTCAACAGGTTCATTTAGGTTCAATAGGTTCCAAGGTGTTCAAGAAAAAGTTTTTCATACTAACGTTTTCTCTAAGTATTTTGAAGCGGCTCTTCCAAAAGGTTTTTCCTGTTCGGTAATATAACGTTTGTGTTGAACTTATTGAACTGAGTTCAAAGAGTTCAAATATGTTCAACGTGTTCAACATGGCAAGTGGTCAACAGTTTGACGCGGCATACATCTTGAACTACTTGAACACTCAAGAAGTTGGTTCAAGATGTTCATACGGGTTCAATGTTGGTGGGCCCCATGGTTTCTAATGTTTTGAGAAGTGCATTTATTGCTAAATACGGAGAGGTAGAACCATATTGTAAAGTGATGTCATTCTTTGGCTTTTTTTTTTTTTGAAATAAGTGAACGTTTCGGGAACTGGCAGTTTCTTAAAGTACACCGCCATGCATTCAATGCATGCGTACGGGGGTCTAATCTACCAATTTGCCATGTTTGGAAATAAATTGTGAGATCATTGCATTTAATGTGTCTGTATCATTACCTTTCTCAATAAGGTATGAAAATCATTTGTGTTCTGCATTTGCTACTTGCTACTGGATTTTTGTTTATGTTATCCCTCGATAGGAGTCTTTCTTGCTGCTAGCCGTCATCTGATTATACAACTGTGAAGGTGAGTCTTTCCTTATTTTCTCCAGTGTTTTCCCTTGCATTTTCTCTCATACAGAAGGTTTCACTGCAATCAAATTTAGGTTTCTTGTTTTGAAGTCATGAAGTCCACTCTGCATTTGTTTGGAAACATCTTTAGCTTGGTGTCCACAGAAGCCATAGTTAGTGATACTGACCTGAAAGGAGAGAACCTTGAAGATTTGAAAGAAAGGGTGTTCAAGGGTGTTGATAAGTCTTTTTGTATAGATATTTTGAGTAGTGGACTGTTAGAAGCCGCAGCCTTTCCTCCAACAATTCCTTGTCCAAAGTTGGTTTGAGAGTGTATTGCTAGATATGACCCCGTATCTAAAACTATTAAAAGGGATAATGGTGAAATCCTTCTTGCCATTAACCATGAGGTGATTGCTTCAGTTTTCAAGATACTAGATTACCATTTTTCTAATTTCTCTCCTACCCAGTCAATCAATGAGTTCAATATAGACAGAGCTGGACATCGGAATAATGTGGCAAAATTTTGGTTGAAGGTCCCTCAGAGAGGTGGTTCTAGGTTACCTAAAAACCCTAACAAGAACCACATGTTGCCACATATCCATGATGTGATTCTTCTGTTGCATCGAGCCAGAGGTTCTGTCGAAGCTTATAGCTTTGATGATTGGATATATTGCTATGTGCAATTAGTTCTGGAAGGAAAACAATATTTGGATTGGGCAGAGTTAATTGTTGATTCAATGAGAGAGTAGTTGAGTCTAGCCAAGCAGTTTCAACAAAACTTCTTCATGTCCTCGTATCTTTTGTATTGTCTGGCTTGTGTTAAAGAGTTAACAGTTATACCCAAGTAGCCCACTGAGGAAGATGTTCTGGTGTATGAGTTCTATCCAATGCTACAAAAAGACAATGCCCTACAAGATTTTAGAAGGATACACAATGCATTCCTGGGTGATATGTGTCATGAACTGAAGGGTGCAAAGGCTAAATGGATTTCAGATGATGCACAGACCTTGATTAAGAATTTTAGTAGCTTTTACATCCAGTTCCCACAATTTTGCTATATATGAGTAGGAGGCTTTGAAGAGGGACCCTTCAAGCTTCCCCACTTCCATTCTGATTGTTTTGTTCTAGCAGAAGTATGCGGACAATTAACCTCTGTGGTCAAGAAGGCACAGCCTAAGGACAAGTGGGAAGGTCATTTTCCAATACAATTGGGAGTGTTGTCTTGTAATTCAATGTCTGATGCACTAAGTATAGGAGCAAACCTTAGAAATTTTAATTTCTCTCTGTACTCTGAAAGAAAAGGGTTTTTCTCAGAGCCTTGGCTTAATGCCTTATCTTCCCATGCCACGGCTAGAAGACTTTTGGGAAGACTATACAGATGAATTTGAGGTTTTCAAAAGGGAAAACATGAGATTGGTTCTAGAACAGGTTATCTCTTTGCAAATAAGGTTAGACATTAAAGGGCTTGAAGAAGATTATCTTGAACTGTTTGAACTAGGGTATTTAGCCCATGCAGAGACTGAAATGCCCCCAATTAATTGGGATGAGGAGGAAAATGATGACATACAATTGAGAACTGAACGAGTTCTAGAAAGAACTATGGCTTGGGTGGCTAAAAAGAAAGCAATGAAGCCAGGCGCCAAGTCCCTTTCTGCAAGAAATATATCCTCACCAAAATGCCCTTCTAACAGTTCTCCTGTTCATGCAAGTAAGGAAATCAAGTCGGCTCAGCCTAGATGCAGGTCTAGCCCAATTCTGGATTTTAGTACCCCTCGGCATACTCGATCACGTAGTGTCACCCAGAGGAAGATGGAGCAGGTCAAGGATATGGGAGTAAAAGATGTCATGCTTGAGGCTTAGATTTTTTAAATTGAAGATTTGGATGGTGAAGTTGCTTCTGCTCTAGACTCCCAAACAGTGACTGTGGCATTGACACCACCACCAAAAATGATTGAAGGAACTTCTTGTTCCGCTATGACCCCTAAATGGTTAACAACCTCAGTGAACAAGAAAAAGAGATTTCTTCCTATGACCATTCTGATTCAAGAGATGGTTGCTAAGTACTCCAAGAAGAACCTAAAGCCGAAGAGGTTCAAGACCACTGCTCACCTAAATAATGACGAAGAAACTAGAAAATGGATGGCCGAAATTGCCTCATACAAGCCGAAAGAAGAAAACAGAGAGGCTGGTCCTGATGATTTTGAAATCACAAAAGTAGAGTTGGGAAAGATGAGTAGAGAGACAGATAACCATTTTTTCCAAGTGTCAGTGAAAAAAATGCTTACCCGGTCAGAGAAGGATGGACGGGAGAAAAGAGAACTTAAAAGACACATAAGTGTTTTGGCTCAGTTCATCTATGGTATCAGTTGCCTTGGAGCAATTCCAATATCCCATGCCACTGAGAATTTCGACCCAACTTCTCCGGAAAACAATAAGTTGATGAACCAAGTTCAACGGGCTAAAAGCATTGCTGAAGCGGTTGAGAAGTGGATTGAACAAATAATCAGTGACAGTGAAAAGTACATAACCGACTCTCAAAAATTATGTGATGAAGTACAGAGCCTGATTTCTGAAATCCAAAACCAACTTGTACCGTGGGAGAAAGAAGAACACAAATGGCAAAATGTCCTGCCTCTGTTTGCCAGAATTGAAGAATATGGGACTACCAGGTTTCTGACGGAACATTCAATTAAGTTGGTGGCCGATGAATGTCAACTTTTCATGTTGAAGAAAACTATCATGTGGCGAGTACTCACCTTTCAGACGGTGATTACAGATGCAAGAACCTCTATCTATGAACTCCAGGATTTGCAAAGCAATATAGTCAAGGACAATAAAGGGGTTAATCCCGATCATGACTGGGAGTTAGGAATCTATGGGTCAAGCAGACAGGAAGCAATCAAATCTTTCTGGTTGAACATGGAGAAGATCAGAGTCAAGAGTAGCTTCATGCCAGAGGATATAACCAAGGTGGCTAGGATCGAATCTATGGTTTTCATTCAGAGCAATCAGTTGCCGAAGCACTCAGAGAAGATGGTGCAACACAAGTGGAATAAAGAAGTGGCAAAGGAGAAACTCAGTGCATTGAAAGTCCCAAGCCAATCAATGATCCAAGAACTCATAGCTACTCATGATGCTCGTGAAGATGGAGAAGATGATGATGATGGAATATGACATAATGCATCCACTTAGGGCTAGTTTTCTTTATTTTTAAAGCATTTCTTATAGTTATGCAAAAACTTCGGGACAACTGTCCCAAAATACTTTCTGTTGGTTTCATAACTATTTTATCAGGGAGTGGTCAAGTTTTCAGGGAGACCTCCCCCGTTTAGACTATAAATTAAGTAAAACAGATGGTAGAGGGGTTAGATTTTAGAAACTAATTTTGTGAACTTCGACTGAGGTTTTTGTTTTGGGTATTTTCTGTTCTTAATCAAAGGAAGAATCAGATGATTGAGATCTGTTATGAAAAAGATTGGTAGATGTATTTTTGTGTCTTTGTTGCATAAGGATATATATGAAATCTGATCATATTGTTTTTGGGGAGAAGAAAGATTTGTGTATTTTGAATCCAAATAGATAACATGTCTTTGTATATGTTCATCCGATCAAGTAATAGTAATTGATCATTTCATTGCAGTATTTCATTATTCCTCTGATGTTCTTTCCTTTGAATGTGTTGTTTAATCTAGAAAAGATTCATGATTGAGGGTGGATTTATTTTCCTTGAATCTGTTCATCTTTTATAGTTCAGGTGGAAGAAGTATATTGAACTTTGTTTCAGTTGCTGTAGTTACATGTATTGAAAAATTAAAGAAAATAGTTTCCGTTATTTATGAGACATGAGGAAAGTTATAGCCTTTCATCTAAGAATGAAATAGGTGGCCTTATGCGCTTTCTGGTTAAAATCTTTTCATTTAGATATAAATAAAAAACAAAAACACATTTTATGAAAAACCTGGATAGGGAGTTGTACCTAGGCAAAAATTCAGAGGGAAGTGATTCAAACAAACACTTACCCAACTATTCAGTGAATCATTTGTTCTTAGAAGAAGGTAACAGAGTTTAAAATTAATCATTTAAAAACAAAGAGCAAATTTGTTCACTAATAGATGGAAGAAGAGTTTCGGTGGTAAAAAGGTCACCGAAGCCCAAGGTTTCTTTGACATAAAACCCAATGGATATCAGATAGGTATCGGTGAGGAAACAGCCAGAGTGACCGAATACAGTATTTCGATGAAAGAAGGATTATCTGTGAATTTAAATTATAAAAGCCCCCTATTGTTAAAAGAAATTGTCATTTTCACTAATACCATGGTAACCCACAAGTCACCAAGCGAGTATAATAGCATCCTAATTAAGATATCTGGGTTAAAATAAAATAGATGGGACCCAATGATGTCTCATCGATATAGAAGGGCCATCAAAGAAAGAAAGCACCAATGAACTTCAAAAAAAACTCATCGATGACAGTAATTCCATCGACAAAAGATATCGAGGAAATCAGAGATGGTTTTCATCGATGGAAATGGGCTTCGAGGGGATAGTACCATCAGTGTAACATGATCACCGAAAGGAATGCTCTCATTGAAAGAATAAAGTCTTTCAGAAAAAAGGAAGCTACATCGATAAAAGATATCGATGAGAAAATAGGTTTTGAGAAAGCGAAAAGGCATGCCTCCAATACGCATGGTTTCAATGATGCGACTTTATCGATGAAGGATGATAAGGGAGGGTGATAAAATTGATGAGACCCAATGATGTCTTCATCGATATAGAAGGACTCTCACAGAAAGGAAGCATCGATGAACTTCAAAAAATACTCATCGAAGACAGAAATTCCATCAACAAAAGATATCAAGGAAAGCGGAGATGGTTTTCATCGACGGGAGAGGTCTACGAGGAGATAATACCATCGATGTGACTTCTCACTGAAAGGAATATTCTCATCGAAAGAATAAAGTCGATTAGACAAAAGGAGGCTACCTTGATAAAAGATATTGATGAGGAAATAGGTTTCGAGGAGGCTAAAAGACATGCCTCTGATATGCATGGTTTCACCGATGTGACTTTAAGGGAGGATAAAGAGAAGCTTCGGTGAGGCAAAAGATCCATTCACTGCCAAGGCATTTTGATGGAAGAAGTGTTTTAGTGGATAAAATAAAGGAGGTCAATGAAGCCCGCAGTTTCTTCAACATAAAAACTCACTGGATATCAGATAGGTATCGGTGAGGAGATAGCCATTAGCCCACAAGTCATCAAGCGGGTGTAATAGCATCTTATTTCAGATATCCGGGTTCAAATAATATCGATGAGACCCAATGATGTCTCATTGATATAGAAGGGCCATCGAAGAAAGGAAGCACTGATGAACTTCAGAAAAGACTCATCGAGTACAGAAATTCCATCGACAAAAGATATCAAGGAAAGCGGAGATGGTTTTCATCGACAAGAAGGTCTACAAGGAGATAGTAACATCATTGTAACATAAAAAGGACTCACCGAAAGGAATGTTCTCATCAAAAGAAAAATGTCAATCAGACAAAAGAAAGCTACATCGATGAAAGATATCGATGAGGAAATAGGTTTCGAGGAGGCAAAAAGGCATGCCTCTTATACGCATGGTTTCATTGATGTGACTTTATTGGTGGAAGATGATAAGGAAAGAAAAAGAAAGGGTTCGGTGAGACAATAGAGCTGTTCATCGATAGGGCATGATGATTTTGATGGAAGAAGTGTTTCGATGGAGAAAATAAGGGAGGTCACCGAAGCCCGCCATTTCTATGACATAAACCCACTAGATATCGGATAGGTCACGGTGAGGAAATAGCCATAGTGATCAAAAATAGATACCATGGTAGCTCACAAGTCATCAAGTGGGTGTAAAAGAATCCTATTTAAGATATCCAGGTTCAAATAATATCGATGAGACCCAATGATGTCTCATCGATATAGAAGGGCTTTCAAAGAAAGGAAGCGCTGATGAACTTCAGAAAAGACTCTTCGAAGATAGTAATTCCATCAACAAAAGATATCGAGGAGAGCGGAGATGGTTTTTATCAACGAGAAAAGGCCTTCGAGGAGATAGAACCCTCAGTGTAACATAAAAAGCACTCACTGAAAGGAATGTTCTCATCGAAAGAATAAAGTCAATCAGACCAAAGGAAGCTACATCGATAAAAGGTATCGATGAGGAAATAGGTTTTGAGGAAGTGAAAAGACATGCCTCTGATACGCATGATTTCACCAATGCGACTTTATTGGTGGAGGATGATAAGGGAGGATAAAGAAAGGCTTCGGTGAGACAATAGACCCATTCACCGATAGGGCATGATGATTTCAATGGAAGAAGTGTTTCAGTAGAAAAATAAAGGAGGTCACCAAAGCCCGAAGTTTCTTTGAAATAAAACCAAATGGATAACAAATAGGTATCGGTGAGGAAACAACCATAGTGACCGAATACAGTATTTTGATGAAAGAAGGATACATGCATTGAGAGTGCTTATCTATCCCAGATAAATCATGAAAGGGTCCTGGGCCGCAAGAATGTAAAATAAAACTTGCATATATGTATATATATATATATATAAGGATATATATATGTGTGTATATATATATATAAATATGTGTCGATGAGAGGCTAAATATGAGGATGGATGACTGAATCAAGGTGAGGGTCTGAAAATGAAAGTTCCTAGATAAGTATATACAAAAATATTAGACGAGGGGCCTCTCCTTGGGCTAAAGGATGGAAGAATAAATGGGTATGAAGGAAAGGAATAAAATCTATGATTGAGATTTGTGTTTTAATGATTATATCTAACCATGGATTGAACCTAACTACCTGAGTTAAAGTCCAGGAGAACAGATATATGGGCATATTTAAATCGAATGTTTGTCTGAGTATCTATATGTAAATACAGAGGACGGGATGAGGAATAAATAAGGGGGTTAAAACAGAGTCTGGGCAAGAGAAGCATAAGGGGATGAAAGGAGAAACATGCTAACAACCACTTAGGACACAAAAAAAAAAGACGGGGTTGCCTTAAGGTGGCACAGATAGGAGATTGATGCTATCGTCTCCCAAGTTGGCCAACTCATCCACTCTTTTATTGCCCTCCCTATAAATATGATTGACTGTGAACCTATCAAAATCTCTGCATAAGTCAAGAGCTTTTGACAATAAAGTATTTAGTCTCCAATTAGGCATACTACCTTTCCTCGGAGCATTGACGATTATAGCCGAATCTCCTTCAATTTC
The DNA here is from genome assembly GCF_030272615.1 of Cryptomeria japonica. Lineage (NCBI taxonomy): Eukaryota > Viridiplantae > Streptophyta > Pinopsida > Cupressales > Cupressaceae > Cryptomeria > Cryptomeria japonica. The sequence goes on from NC_081408.1 coordinate 184,630,630, forward strand.
CAAGTGCTTAACCCCTAGTTTCCTGCATAAATGCAGACCCTCCACCAGGGCCATAAGTTCCACCCAATTGTTGGTGTTGATGACAACCAGAGAGGCAAAGGTTGCTAGTTCCTTGCCTTCCCAATTATGAACAACACAACATATCCCTGTTTGCCCTAGGTTGCCACGGGATGCCCCATCAAAGTTTAGCTTCACCCAACCTTTGCCTGGGGGCTGCCATCTGCATGCATCCCTTGATTGAAGACTTGCAATAGGACCATCACCTACAAAGGGAGGAAAGGATAAGCCTTCCCATCATTTTTTCATCTTTTCATCCCAATAAGTGATAGAGGCATTCTTCAATGTGCCTGATGATAGTCGATTGTTCATGAGCTTAGTGATAGCTAACTCTACCCTGTTAATGATTCTAGGAACCTCTAGTTTTTTATTTTTAAAGAGACATCTATTTCTCTCCTTCCATAGTTCCCACATAATGGAATAAGGAAGAGTTGTCCATAAACCTTCAAAGAGACAGCCATGCCTAAGGAGAGGCCAAGCCTTGAGCATTCTAAAGATGGTGTGGGGGAAGGCCATAGACCATTCAAGTTTGTTGGTGAACTAGATCCAACATTTGTAAGCAAAGGGGCAGTTAAGGAGGATATGATTGGTGTCTTCCTCATCTGCCTCGCAAAGAGGACATCTACTAGGGCCCTCATACCCCATTCTTCTAAATTTATTTGCAGTTAGGATCTTGTTTTGAACCGCAAGCCAGGAGAAGATACTTGCCTTAGGCAAACAATATTTATCCCAGCAAAGTTTCAAGGGAAGCTCAATCTTAGGTCTTATAAACTATTTGGAGATGAGAGAGTACTCATCCTTGGAGTTATATTCTCCTCTTAGGGAGCCATCCCAGACAAGCTTGTCCTCATTCTGACCTAGGGAAATGTTCCTTGATTTAAGAATTGCCATAAGTTTTTGTTCCTCCCTTACTGGTATATCCTCATGTTTCTTCTCGATCCACTACCAACCAGCCCCATCCTCTGAATGGGAGATATAATTGTTTAACAGGGGTCCTCTATGAGATTTGAGAAGGATACAAGTAGCACCAAAGTCATGGATATTATCAATAGCCTTATATCCACCCCATGAATCCAACCAGAAAAGAGCTTTATCCCCAAACCCTAGGTTCCAAGTAAGTCTATATGAGATAATCCTCCTATAGTCTATCATAAAATTCCATAGGCAGGACCCTCTGGGAAGGTTGGTTTCTTTGAATATTTGGATAGGATTCCCTCCATTAAGATATTTGTGGTGTAGCAAGCGAGCCCATTTGAGGTGGGGGGTTCTAAACATTCTCTAGACCAACTTGGTACCCAAGGCTTTGCCCTGATTGTGAAGGTTTTTAATGCCAACTCCTCCTTCTTCTTTAGGTTTGCATATCTTGTCCCAGGATATGAGTGATATTTTTCAATTGTCATTAGCACCTTGCCAAAAGAAAGTCCTGAGATGCTTATTGAGCTCTGCAAGTTTAGAAGAAGATAAATGTTGACAAGAGAGTTGGTAAATGGGCATAGATAACAAGACCTATCTAACCAAGGTTGCTCTACCTGCAAATGAGAGCCATTTTCCTTTCCAAGTGTTAATCCTGGACTTGATTTTATCCACCAAGTTGTCCCATAATTTTGAGGGTCTTCTACCCTTGTCAAGGGGAATGCCTAGGTATTTGCAAGGAAGAGTTCCTTCACTAATCTCCAGGACATTGTTGATCACTTTTCCTAAGGAGGGGTCTATGTTGAACATAAAAAATGTAGACTTGGCCATATTCACCTCTTGACCCGAGGCTAGCATATAGGAATTAAGGATGCCTTTGATTGCTCTCGCTTCCTTTACATTTCCTTACCCAAAAAGCATCATGTCATCGACAAATTGCTAGTGCGTAAAGGGAGGGAGGCCACTGGTAATGGGGATTCCTTGGATCCCACCTTCCTCTTTGGCCTTAGAGATAGATCTACCTAGGGCTTCAGCCATGATGATGAAGAGGAAGAGAGACATAAGATCTCCTTGCCTCAGCCCTCTTGAGCTGCTGAAGAAACCTTCTAGGGAACCATTAACCAAGATGGAGAATTTGGGGGTGGATATACATTCAAAGATTAGGTTGATCCAGGATTTGGAAAATCCAAAGGCCTCCAAGCATTTGCATAGGAAGCGCCAATCAACTTTGTCGTAAGCTTTGCTTATGTCTAATTTGACTAGCATACTTGGAACCCTGTTGAGCTGGACTGAATGAATGGCTTCTTGGGCTATAATAACCCCATCATAGATTGATCTATCTGCTACAAAGTCAGTTTGTTCTTCACTAATGATAATAGGGAGAAGATTCTAGAGTCTAGCTACTAGGGTTTTGGTTAAGAGTTTGTATAGAGTGTTGCAAAGGGCTATTGGTTTGAAGTCATTAAAGCTTTCAGGATTCCCTTTTTTGGGGATGAGAACTAACAAGGTATTGTTGATTTCTTTGAGAATCTTACCAAAGTTCCTAATACCTTCTAAGGCATCCGTGATCTCTATCCCCATAAAACCCCAACCATTTTGGAAAAAGCTAGTGGAAAAGCCATCCGTGCCCGGGGCCTTATCGGGATTCATCTTCATAAGGATAGATTTAACCTCCTCCTCAGGGAATTTCTTCGACAATATTTTGTTGTGGTCATCGTTAATGAGTTTTGGAAGATTTTTTATAATATTGAATTGGCCTCTGAGGTTGGAGCCTTCAATATTGTTTAAGAGTTTATCAAAAAACCTTGCTGCCTCAGAGGCAACATCATCCGGTTCAGACAGGACGGAGCCCTGGCAATTCTTAATTTTAGAAATTCAATTAACCCATCGCCTCTGCTTATTACTATTGTGGAAAAACTTAGTATTTCAGTCCCCATCAATCAACCAAGTCTCCCTCAATTTTTGTTTCCAAAAGATCTCTTCATTTGAGAGTGTCTTTTCATACTCAGAGAGTAGAGCCTTTTCTTTGAGGAAGAGATGTTCATCCATCCCCTTCTCAATAACCTCCATGTTAACATTCTTAAGATCATTTTCTATTAGGAGTTTTTTATCAAAAATATTTCCAAAATTAGTCATGTTCCATTCTAAGAGCTTCCTTTTGATAAGGTTTAACTTGCTTGTGATAATAAACATCTTCGAACCAGAGAAAACAGAGCTTGTCCACTAGTTCTCAATTAAGTTTAAAAGGTTATCATCTTTGAACGACATGCTCTCAAATTTGAAGGGACATTTTTTAGGGGAGTAGTCAGATAATAAGATTAGTTGGAGTGGGAAATGGTCAGATCCTGCTAAAGGGAGGGGTTCTGCATTCAAGGTAAAGTTAAGCTCTGAGAGCCCTCCATGGATAAAGAACCTGTCTAGTTTCTCAGCAATGTTACAGAAACCAAGCCTTGTGTTGTTCCAGGTGAAGGCATTATCTGGCGTCTAGATTTCCAACAGGGAGTTCCTATTGATCCAATGATTGAAATCTACAACCACTGGAGGAAGTTTGTTGCTACCTCCTCTTTTGTCAGCTACCTTAGTGATAGCATTGAAATCTCCCCCAATGATGCATACATCATTTGGGAAACTTCTAAGGAAAGACTCTTGTTCCACCCACACCCTAGCCTTATCCCTATTTTGGATAGGACCGTAAACGTTAATCAATTTGAATCTTAGGTTATTTTTATAACTTACTACTTCTCCTCCCATCCAATTTTACTTAATCTCTAAAGGTGTAAATGAGATGAATCTAGTTTCCCAAATGATGGCTAAACCCCTTGAGGCCCCTATTGCAGGGGAGTGTTTTAGCTATCTAATGCCTAGTTTTTTTTCAAAAAGGGCTATATCCGAGGTGTTCATTTTGGTTTCTTGGATTAACATTATATCTGGTTTAGAATCAGAGATGGAGCGCTTTAAGATGCGTTGTTTGTTAGGGGCATTCAGACCCCTAATAGTCTGACTTATGATTTTCATGGCTCTGTGGGGAGGAACTTCCCCTCCCTTGCATTAAAAGGAGTAGATATTTTAGACTGACCCTTGGCTTCTCCATCCTTTGATCTTAGTTTAGCAAGGGATCTCCTACCTCTTCTCTTACTGTGTTTAGCACAGTCAGGAGAGTCTTTTCTTCTATCAGAGCTGAGAATGCCTAGAATATTTGGGTTATCATTTTCTAAGTTATCTTATGCTATAAAGAGTTCATCTATTTCCAAGTTAACTATAGTAACATCCACTAGATTTTTGACAAGGAAATCGCTTTGTCTTTCTAACTCCTCATCATCATAGATTTCATCAACCAATAGGCCCATGAGGTCATTTGCTACTTCTTCCCCTACAAAATTGGCAATGATTTTAACTTCCCTAGCCACTCGATCATTCTCAGATTCTACAATTGGATCAGAAATAGCCTTCAGAGATGGAGGGCAAACCTCTACCTCCTCAAAGCCCTCCATACTTGAGACTAGAGAGATTAGTTGACCCTATAAGGATGCCAATCCTGGATCTGGGAAAACCCTATCCAACTCTACTGATTGCTCAGAGGCAATTAGTTCCATTAAAGGGAGAGACCCCAAGGAACTCAACCTCTCTGGTGGAATGAGAGAGCTAGATGATGACAAATTTGTCAGGCTGAGCTGATCTTTTGGGGGGATAACCTCATTGATTTCACCATCTTCCAAATCTCAATCCCGCAAAAGAGAGTCAGCTATAGGAGAATTTATAGTTAGTAGTGAAGGAAGAGGGAAGCGAGAGGGATTAACAGGAGAGCTATGAGGATATAGGTTAGAGGTAAGATGATTAGGGTTAATATCAGTCTTATAGCCCTCTAGGGTAAAACCCCCTCCTTCCACGAATCTGAATCGAGCGCCATTAGACTTGAGCAATGATACAGGGAAAGGTTTCTCAGAGGGGATCCTCCTTGGCATAGAATCTTTGAGAGGACCATTATAAAAGGTTAGGGTGAACCCACAAAGCTGGTTCCCACTTTTGCCAATGAAGGAAATTGGTGAAAGTGGAAAATTTTGTTTACGGGGGGTTCGAGCGAAGTGGGGGTGTTCGAACGGAATACCCTTTGGGTTTCGAGTGAAGACCCCACTTCGCTCAAACCCCATATTTTGAGTGAAGCACCTTAAATGCCCATTTATGTCATTTTTTATTATAGCGCGGGGGTTCGATCGAACCCCCCCTTCATTCGAACCCCCCTTCGTTCGAACCCCTTTTTTAACACTTCTCTGCAGATTTCTACTATTTTTTGCAGATTTTTGGCCTTGAAACCTCTGGTTGAAGGCTCAAATGGAATGATCTTGACAACCCAAAATGTAGTATTATAGTCCTGAAAGCAAGCTTTCCAATGAATATAATTTTATTACATATTGATTTTATTATGAACTTGTTTTTTTAATTTTACCAAATATAGGTTTTTCACCAAACATGAACTTCTCTGTTCAACGCATTGGGAAAAATAGGAAATTAATTCAAAAAAATTCTGAAAAATATCTAAGCCCTAGGTATTGATGTCTTCTTTCTAACAAAAAAAAAAAAATTGAATTTCGATATATATAGAATAAGTTATGTGTTCAAACGTAAACCTATGTCTGAATTATGAGTAGTCGGACTTCAAAACTTAATAAAATGAAAAATATTGAACATATCACTATCAAACCAACTGCAAGCCTTGGATATTGATGTTAAAAACCCAAATTCGAAAGAATTGAGTTTTTATCATTTATAGAAAAAAAGTTATGCGTTTCGGGAGGCACATCACTCTTAAAAAATGTAGTTTGTTGTAAAAAACTACTTTTCGAGGGAGATGGAAATATTTTTTAAAAATCCTTCAAAAAATTTGAAAAAAATATATATAGAATCTACAGACAAAATTCTACAAATCACTAATTTACATCATCTTCAAATTCTTAATAGTTTAAAAGTTATAGTTGTCGGAAGTTGAAGATTATTTTAAAATTGTTCATCTCAGTGTCAAAAGTGGTAAAAAAGTGGGAACCATTATTGTGAGTTCACCCGTTAATTATAGGGTTAAACAAGATTTATCACATTTTAGAGTTATAGGCTCTAAATATTTAATGTTAATATTCATTTTAACTATTAAGAGCTGGTTAAACAAGCTTAGGGCTGATTTTTTTACTTCTACAAATTTACCTATTTTGTTGCCTATTATTCTTAAAAAGTCATTATTGCACAATTCTACAGGGAATTTATCAAGTGAAATTTCTCTATTAACCATGCAGGAATTGAATTGAGATGGGAGAAAGAGAGGTTGCCATTCCCAGCAATCAAACCCTAGACCTTTAAATTTTAATATATCCTCGTTAAGAAATGAATTTCTAAGTTTTTGATTACCAAATTCAATAGCTAAGAAATTATCAGGGAGGATGTCAATTTTTACCTGGTTATTGAAGGAGGATGACACCCAGTTAGCAATTTGTTCTGACAGGATCCCCTAGCCTTTCCACTGAGCAAACATCATTCTATCGCTACAATGCATTTGATACCTAGTCTGATTATAATTATCAATTTAAATGACCAACCTGTTAGGAGTCGTTGGGGAATTTGAAGGTATATCCGACATAGGGTTCTTAATTTCCTTAGAATTGTGACGGCCAAAGGTTTTCATATCCTCTGATAATTTGCCCAAGCATTTTCGTGGAGGAATGTAGCAAGCAGAGGAACTCTTTGGCTGGTTAGGTTTTAGAAAACCCTCCTCCCGACAGTGATTGGAAATCCTTTTGAGGCCGTTTGGTTTCCCTAATGCCCTTCTGCGGTGAACCAAATTCCAATCCTGATTTCAGCCTTTGTAAAGAGGAGGGGGAGCCCTATCCGCAATACCCAAAGAGTATTTTGTTTTTGCAAAGAAGGCCTCTTGATCACAAGTCCATGAAATGACCCTACCAAGATCCTCAGTCTCGAAGTTATTAGCCAAAACAACAAATCGATTAGCAAAACCACTGTAATTTCCTCGCGGCGGATAAGAGCACTCGAAAGCAGATGTTGATAGTGTTTCATTTGGTTAGTTAATGAGGTATCTTATTGCTTAGCTAAATTTGGATCTTGACATTTAGTTTATCTTAGGACAAGAAGATAGTTGCATTTCATTTTGTACTTTCATCAACCTTTGCAACTTTTGAGTACCTACTACCTATTATCTTAGACATAAATTTATATTTTCCCACCACATTTTTTTGCAAATATGAGGTTGTGTTGTCATTGATGTCAAATTTGTTATTGATGATAACTTTCATCTAGAAGGTTGAGCATTTCTATTTTGGAGTAGTGCAATATTAGAGGATTAGTTATGAGTTTATGTAGATGTCTAGAGATTGACTATAGTTGCTTAAGATAGTACATCAAGTGTTGTCTTATTACTTCTCCATAAATTTGGAGATGTATTATGAGGTCCTTAGTTGAAAATGGATAAAGGTGTCTATCCCGGTGAACAATCTATCAAACTGGGTGTAGTTTTATGATCTATAGTTTGCAAATTACTTCATTATTGCTTGTGGTTATAGTATAATGTTGGTGGATGCAAATCCTTAATATATCTTAGTTTTCATGTTCTCATTTGGTCTACAGTTGAAGTTGTGATGATCTAAGTATCAGCTTGTATAATGGCAGTGTGACATTTGACAAGAATGCATAGCATTCCTTTGCTTTCAATTGTTTTGGTGGTGTGGATCAATTATTTATTTATGTTATTGTTAGGTGATTCTATTATGTGCATTTACAAGAGTCTTGGTGGTCCACATCATGTTTTGGGTAAATCCAGTTGGTGTGCTTTAATGGTTCTATCCTTTAGAGCTGACCTGTACAATTTTGGTCTAAGTGGTAGTGTGAGGAATTGATCTTGGATGGATAGGAAGGTGTGCCAATATGATGTGAACCTTTACGCTTTTCATTATTCATTTTGCACTACCTTTGGATTTTTTTTGGGCCGGTTGTTTGTATCTTACACATTACATATAATTAGGCTGACCTAATTAATGTTTCTTTGGTTGTGAATGGTATATAAAGCTGAAATCCATTTCGGAGGAAGACAAAAGTGAGTAGTGTGTCATGTGAAGTTGTGTATGTTGTCTCTTGGGAGTGAAAAGGTTTGCAAGTTCAGTTGAGAAGTAATGAAGTCATCTTCATATGCGTAATAAATGTGAACTATAATCAACTTTTTAGAGGATACATTTCTCTACAGTTGAACAATATTGATTCATTGTATTTAGATCTATTGTAAATTTCCTTCAAGAAGTGATCTTCAATGTTTTCAATTCCATTGCATCTTTCCCTAAGGTTGTGCACCTTAGTCTTGCAAGTCAAAATCAAGAGCAATGATATTCCTTGGCCTTGAGCCTAAAACTTTGTAACATGTTGTCGTATAGTGGGAGAGTTCTCACCATGGGTTTTCCCTCATTAGTTTTTCCACATCAAATCTTGGCATTCATGTGTGATTTCTATTTTGTTTCTCAATTATTTACTTATGCACATATGGTAATTGAAATGAATATTAACTAAATGGTAAATTTGGTGAAGTATTAATATATGTTGATTCACCACCCCCACCCCCCCCACTCAACATCTAGAAGTGTTCAGAAATTGGTATCAAAGTGAGGTTCCCAAAGAAACAATATTTAACAACAGAGATAGATCCTGGATTTGAACATAATGTTTGAATTTAAATATTTGGATGCTATGAAACAACATAAATGAGATATTGATGCAGTTCTAGATCTTGGAGGAGAATTCTGAGTTACTCTATCTAATCTAGAGGTTTATCAAAAGAGGTCCATGAAAGGAGAAAAACATGTTGTCTATTTGAAAAGACAAATTAATGAAGGAAAAAATACCATCAATGATCTTGAAACAAAGCTACATAACAAAGAAGAAGTGGTTATGTGAGCAAAGAGTTGAAAGAGGCAAAAGAACGAATTGATAAGAAACTGAAGATCAAAGGTGGTAGTGATATGCTAAGTGCTTGAAAACCTTCTAAAGACAAAGGCGGACTTGGATTTGACAAGAGAGAATGTTTTAAAACACATAGCAAAGATGAAAAGGGAAAGGAAAAGTTCAAGGATGAATCTAAGAAGACAAATAAAGATCAAAAGGGTTTCACTCAGGTCTGGAACAAGAAAAACTTCAGGAAGCCTCCTCCTACTCAAACCAGGTACTCTCCATCTTTCATTAGTAAAATTTTTACATGCAATTATAAATTTAGAAATAGAGCTAGTGAATGTGGGAGTTATATAAGATCTTTTATCATTTAATGGTCAATGCTATGATTGTAATAAGTTTGGACATAAGGCAAATGAATGGAGAAGTAGAATGATGCATGGATATGTGAATACAAATGATGGTAGGAATGTACAATCTTTGAATGGGTATTATTATGCATGCAAAAAACATGGGTACAAGGCTATTGAGTGGAGATGTAATTTCAGAAGGAACGTAAGTGGTCTCCAACAAGGTCCTACTTGTTATAATTGCAAAAAATCAAGACACATTGCTAGGTTTTGGAAAAGAAAGAATGAGAAGAAATTTACTCCAAAAAATAATATTAGCATTAATTACATAAAGGATAAGATGCAAAAGACATGTGTGGATAAATCTAATGAGAATATAGATGGCAAGGTAGTGGATGGATTTGTACCTACTAGTGATGCAGATTCTTTCCTTAAAAACTAGATACAATGCATTATCTAAGGGGAAGAACTTGTTTAAGACCTTAAGGACCCCCCTTATTGTGTGGAAGTTAGATTAATTTCAACATGGAAGATATTAGGAAGTATTTCCAAAACATTCTAGATGTTTGCAGTGATCTATAAGGTATTTGTGATCATTGGTGTAACAGAGTATCAAGTTTTTATTTGTAACAGTCAAATACATTTAAGGCTAAAAACCTAAGTTGGTGGAGTTAAAAGATAAATTATTTTTTTGAATTAATTTTGACTACTTGTGATCTTATGAATTTGAGTGCTATTGTGTGTGAAAGATATTTCTGGTGCTAACCCTAGTGACAGTGTTTTGAGGTATTCTACAAATTTGGTATTTTCAGTTTAGTTTATTCGATCAAGATGGCTACATAAATTGTTGTTGACATGTCTTTGAATCCATTACTATAATTCAAACCCTATCCTTTTGTGGAAACAAAGAGAGATAAGGAAGGAGCTTTGTCAAAGATGTCATTATATATTGTATACATAAAGGATGTTAGAGCTTCTATCCATGTGCCCGTGCCAAAGGTTAGTCATGTAAAGTTTAATGATTTGTGGAAGCAGCTAGTAGAAAATGACCTAACGACATTCAAACAACAATATAAGCATATTCTAGAGTTAGGGTTGAATATTTGGAAGGAGTTCTCTCATTTCAGCTATGAGCATGTTTGGATTTAGATCACCTTGAGCTGAATTCATGGAGATGTTATGTTTCTAGAATGCCTACACAAGATCACAAAGAATTTCATTAGGGCTCTAACAGGGCTATACATCTTTGGCACACTTCATATTTTGAAGTTGGTAAAGAATGACATAGTGTCTGATCTTACTAGTACAAAATCAAATGGAAGGGCTATGACTACTAAGTACATCACTGATCTAGGTGTCCACTATGTTACCAAAGGTTTGGTGAACAAAATTTACTATCAAAACCATGAGAGTTCTATCAGCGACATTTCTATACACTTTTCTTATCAAAAGGTGGTTGAAGGAAAGAAGTTTGATCTGTATGAACTTCTGACACAATAACTTCTAGATAATCTAGACACGACAAAGAAAATAAAGTATCTATTCAGGTATGGGTCCCTAATCATATATATGGCATTTATATTCATGAATGAGCTCCTGGACCATATTAAGAGTAATGTATGGAATAATTTCACTCTAGTAGCAATGCAAATAAAACATCATATTAGAAGTATTAATAATAATACAAAATCATACAATATTACATATTTGGGGTGGTCTAAGAATTTTCAAGACAAGGTGCAAGAAACAAAGAGGGTTCTTGCCAATTTGGTCTAGAAGTAAAGAAATGAGATCACCTTTCTAACTAATGAGGACCATTGCTATATTGAGGTGGTAGAGCCAAGGACTTCTTCACTACCTAAGTTTCCCTATGAGAAATCAAAGGAGTATGTGAAGAATAATATAGAGACCCTATTGCAGTTACCAGTAGATCATAGTGTAGAAATATTTGAGAATATAGCTAAATTATTGAACAAGATTATTTGAAAGAAGACTGAGACCGTACATGCAAAGTGAATGGATAACTTGTATAAAAGGATGAATCTTCCAATAGTAGAAGAAGAATTTGGAAAGAAAGTACAAAGTATAAATAAGTTAATATTTTCTTCTTCTCTATTAAAGATTGGTTCCTCTAGAACCCAAGTGAGTGTAGTATCAAGTAAGAAGAAAGGACAAAGACCTAAGCGAAAGGCAACAAGAGAGAAAACTGGTCTAGAGCTTGACATTGAGAAAGTTGATAGTAGTAGCATAGATGAGAAAGTGAGAAAAGAAATATTTGTGTTTAGAAAGAGGTCTCCAAGGACAAAAGTAAAGAAAGAGGATGTTGAAGAAGAAGAGGACAATGTTCCTCTGAGTTATAGAAAGAGAACTTTGGTCTCTTTGGTAGAGACCCTTGCAAAGAAGGGGAAGGAAATGAAGAAGAAAGAACTAGAGAAGACAAAGGTAAAGAAGAAGAAGAAGAAGACAGGTTCCCCTCTAGTTGATGTTGATTATCAACCAATTGATTTTGGCAGTCCAATGAATGTTATTTGTCAGCATGAGTCCTTAGAGGTGTTCACAGAATTATATAAGGATGCCCCTCTAACACATAAAGAGAAGATAAAAAATCCATTATTAGTTATTTGATAACCTTTGACAAGAATGTGAATGATATTGTAGACAAGTTACCTATGGAGTTTCTAGAAGCCTTAACAAAAATAAGGAATGATACATCGATGAAAGAATCCAATATGAAGACATGAGCTTTCGATATGGTGTTTAGTCCTTTATCCTTGGAATATAGAGCCAAGATTGTGTAGGCTCTTAATATAAGATTTAGAACAAAAGAAAGAGTGAATATCATAATGGGAGATGATCTAGATGACTTTTAGAGGATAGTCAAAAAAAAAGGGGATGCAACAGTTGAGGCTACAAAAGAAATAAAGAATTTTGTGTCAAACACAAAAACTATTTTTAAAGGGAGTACACTTGGTGTCGGTAGTAGTACGGTTGATTTAGAGGAGACCTAATGAAAAATTAGGTGGTGATGGAGATCTAGAAACTAGTCTTTGTGATCACATGGAAATTGATAAGATGTTCAAATAGTTGCAAAGAGATTTTGGATAATACACAAGAAGAGATGCAAAAGGATGTGGAGAAAGATCTAAAGAACATGAGAATAAGCTAAACTTGTCAATCATTGTCAATATTGTCGAAATTATTGAGTATAACTTCTACACCTATTCCATGCACACAGAAAGAGAAGAATAATATTGTGGATAGGAGTTTTCCTTAGGTCAAACCCTAGTTTAAGAGTTGACCTTGAATGAAATAATGCAAGTACTAAAATAAATGTTGAGATATACCTCATATCTGCAATTGTTGATGGAGGAATTGATGATGCAATGTTGTTTGAATATAATAACAAATTTTTAATGTAATGGCATGACAAACACATGAACATGAAAAACCTTAATCACACACACATACTTGCATGAAGATTTATGTAACTTTTATCCACACACAGTGGCTTCACTTAGTGAACCTGAGTTATAGAATGTGTGGTCATGGCATACTAAAGAATCTCCCTATTTTCAAAAAATATTGCCCTAAACTCCTTTTTTGTCACCCCTTCCCAATACACATATTGAATCAAAAGCCCCCCTATTTTCACCAAATATTGTATTTTTTCATAGCCAAAATTAAAAACCCCCCTATTTTCACCAATAGGAAATATATTGCACCCTCATTTTTGGGATATTAAACATCCCAATATAAATGCACATGATATAAAATATTGCCTAGCTAGTGAAGCCCCCATGTCTCCACAATGCTCAAAGGATGAAATGCAACCTTGAATCTCTGAAAATACATGATGATGAATGCTTCACAAATGCACAATTTTATGGATAGCTTGTTTATGTAAAAATGAATTGATAGGATGTATTTATATAGAATTGTTCCCTAGGTAAATTACCAATTAGGCTAACCTCTAACGGTCATGTGTAGCCACGAGGACTAGAAGCCAATGGGGAGATAAAGGACCAGCCCCATTTCAAATCGGAGCTTGTTTAACTAGGACCATCCATGCCCTAGTCCTCTAGCAAACAAGACCAACATAAAGTAAAATGGGAAGGGAACTCTAGGGCCCAATAAATGGTGTTCATGACATCAAAGTTTGAGAATAGGGCCAAAATAGACCTAGGAAAAGGATGGGGATAGGACATGCTAAAGTAGGAGCACAAACATGAGGTGTAAATTGTATCGCTTACAATTTATGATGCTGCATTTATCCCCCCTTTAACAAGAGTATAAGCCTATGAAAATGCTCATGGTAAAGTACAAAGATGAGAGAGAGGAGAAATTAGGAGCAAGATCAAAAGGAGATAAGACATCACTAATTTCAAGGAACCAAGCCCCTAGTCTTAGGATCTTAACTCACATGTGCAAGGAAACACAAAACAAGACAAAGACAAAAATCCAAACAAAGACAAAAGACACACAACACAAGGGGTTAGTACTAAAAAAAGGCTCCAAGTCAACGAGTTGAAGAGACCTCAATAATCAAAATGTCCCAGCCACTAATATCGTTCTCAGAAAGCTATTACAAGAACATAAGCAATCACATGAAAAGATAAAGATCATGCATCAAATAATGAACCATGATCCACAAATATAAAAGCCATGAGCTCCTGGGGAAGGAAAAGGGAAGAACATGGATGCCACAGGGTAGAAAGTTGTGTTATGCTAGGTGATCCATGTTGGGGAGGAGAGTTGGAATAGTCTAGTTATGTTTTTCTAGTTCCACTCATCCTATTGTATATGCTGTTTCAGGTATCAGGATTTAAGCATCTTGAATAATACTTTGTTTGGTCTAGTTTTGAGCATGCAATAACCTATATAATACATGAAATAAAGCCCAATATGTCTAGTTTTGGAAACATCTCGTATAAGAATTTGTTGGTCTAGGTTCAAGAATGTGTACCCCCGTATAAGACATTGAAAAAAGTTGTGTCTAGTTTTGTACATGAAACATCTCATATAGGAATTTGTTGGTTTGGTCTCAACAATTAACACCCTATATAAGACATGGAATAAAAAATAGATATGCCTAGTTTCAGGAACATCTTATATAAGACTTTGTTGGTCTGTTTTCAAGAATGTGTACTCCCATATAAGACATATTAAAAGGCTACATCTAGTTTCAGGCATGAAACATCTCATATAAGAATTTGTTGGTCTGGTTTAAAGAATGAACACCCCGTATAAGACATGCAGCATATAGTACAAAAATATAGTACAAAGAGGGTGATATATAATTCCCCTACCCCCCTTAACATGTCAATATAATCCTATGTTGATGCCTTAAGGAAGATAGAAACTTCAACACCAAGGAGATATCATTTCATCAACAATGCTCAAAATTCCAAGCCAAACAATTTTAAATCCTATAAGTGAGGAAAAGATAGTTGTAAAAAGATATCATGCAACAAGTGTAAAGGGAATCCTTGGAGGAGAAGAAATATTTTCTCAAATAAATCTACGTCCAAGAGGAGATTTTGAACAAAAATAACTTCATCTACCAAAAGAAAGGAAGGAGAACAAGAATGCATACCTTCCCCCTATTGCTAGGTAAAAGGGATTCATGATGAAGGATGACACACTTTTTGACCCAAAGTAAAGAGTTTGTTTATAATAGAAATACATTGCCATGTGAAGAAGAGATTGTAGACAAGGATACACATCTCTTGCCTAAGAGAAAATCCATGAGAAAACAAACAAGTTCACACAAGGAATGAAATCATATCGTAAGAAAACACCACTCAACAAAGAAAAAGTGGATCCTTAGAAAGGATAAGGGAGATTTTATGCCCCCCAAGTATAGGGACAAAAAGAAGTGTTACACAACTTTCAAAGAGAGATTATACATGGGTAAGTGCACCAAGATGGTGAACAGGAAAGTGGCGACATGCAAAAAAAAAGAAAAAAATTCATAACCCATGAGTGTTCTATGAAATTCAAAAATGTGCTAGGCTTGGTAGCCAAAAAAAATTTTTAAAAAAAAAAAAGTTCCTCAAAACCCGTACGCTTTTTGAGGAACATTAATAAAAATAAAAAAGTTCCTCAAAACCTATATGTGTTTTGAGGAACATTATATTTTCTCACACCCGCTGGTTTTGGTCATTTTCAACACCGAAAAATATGGAATAACAACCCAAAGAAGCAAAAAAAACTTATAACCCGTGCGTGTTTTGCATCATTTTGCATTTTTTTTGTCTTTAGAGCAATTTCCAACAATGCCACCCCATTGAACAGGTAGTATTTCATTGTTTTGATTATTTTTGTTTGTATTTTAATTGAAGTAGGGTTTTTAAATTGATTTAATTTTATTTTTTTATTAATTTGATGTTAGATTCTACAAGCAATCCCCAAAAATAAAATAGACAACAAAGACCTCCTCGCGCACTAGCAACACAACAAAACGCTGTAAACATTGCACATGAACAATAAGAAAACCCTCAATACATTGCTCCACAACCACAAAATCCTCAAAATGTTGATCATCAACAACCACCACTACCCCTAAACCCTCCGCATCCTCCATTAGATCATGAGGATGTCACACAAGAGGATCTCATCAATCGCCTTACACAAAATAGTGCCCAAATTTCTATATTGGTGAATAGGTTGAGGTCCTCTAGTCTTGATCACCACTCAACCCTCACCACAATGCTAGAAAGTGGCCAAAAGTGCAAATGAGGTATCTAGGGAGGTTACGAAATGGGGTTCATGGAGGGATAGATGTCGAGAATTTTATGCAAATGGTTTGTCATATGATCAAGTGAAAAAAAAGAGCATACTTAAAGGTGACATATGTGCTCTTTTCACTAATCCTATTACTAGTAATAGCCTAGAAGAAAATACGTCTCGATTTCCTATATATTGGTGTCTTCATGCTAGGTTGAAAGCAGCTTTTTGTAATAGGTGGTATATGGTCTTTGACCAACCACCTTGTAATAATTGGGAGGTGCCTCTATATTTTTTCAGAAAGTTGTATTGTGAGTTTATCCTCAGCAAGAAGCCGAATTACTTTGACATCTGGTAGTTTCAGGGTAAAGGGAGAGGCTCTGCATAGAATAGACCTGGGGCCCATAGGGTGGTACAACCACAACATAGGAGGCATAGAGCTCCTAAACCCATGGTTCATGTCATTGTCCCTATATCCTTGAAGGATTCTATGGAGTTACAGACTCTTCAGGCAACTACATCATTGTTTGATTTCATTGTTTAGCATGGCACAGAGTTGGTCAGAGAAGAGGATGTACCAGCACCTATGACACCTCCTTCATCAGCAGAACCTCCTTCATCAGTGTCACCTCATGCATCATTTGGTACGGGCCATCCCATCCATCATATGTGCGCCACCTATCAGGGTGTATGTTCTGGTGTATATATTGATGTGAATGAGGATGGTTCGACATCTCATTTGTGTACATGTTGCGGGACTAGATGCCATGCTTCCACTACAAAGGATATGACCCTCACTGATGACTTTCTGAGTATGTTCTCTCGTGATCAGACACAGGTGCATTTAATTTTTTTTATGACATGTTATCAATTAAGTGACTAAATCTTATAAAAGGATATGAATTTTTGTTTTAGAACAATTTAAAGTTACATATAAATAAAATGCATTGTAGGGTGTAGCAAGTGGTGGGAGTACACCACGTACTTATTCAGTCAACTCGATGGTCACGAGTAGTTTTAGCCACCAGAGGTAAAGATTTGTAAATTTGTTAAAATATAATAATACATTGGTTTCAAAATATCTCTTGTTAATATATGTATCATTACTTGGTGTTTTATGGGGCTTATCAGGGGCTAAGATGTCCCAACTTGATGATATCACGCTTTCGACCATTGACTTTGGCCTAAATAGCTTTGCGGCACAATTTAGATTTTGTATATTTTTTGCTTAGGTGATATATTAAATTCATGCTCTTTTCCCTTATGTTAATTGTTTTCTGTTAGTTTACCCCACCTGCCTCGAGGACATCTCATGTGAGAAAGCTATCCTCCAACACTCTGAGGTAGAATAAGATATCCTCCCGGATACCCAAAAGACAGAAGCTAATTCAGTATAATTTAAATTCATTTGTTGAACTGTGTTATGATTAAACATGTATATGTAGATATTTATAAATGCACTGAATTTATTTGTTCTATATACAGAAACAAATGGAGTTTACGGAATTAATGAATGCACCTGATGTCAATGAGTTTCAACAGAGGGAAGAGGTAATATCTTCATATTCACTTTGGATTGCATTCTTGCTTGTTTGAAATATCTAAATCCTTTAATGTATATATCATTTATTGTCATTTTTCATACAGGAAATGGTAATAGCTGCATCAGATCCGACTATGCCTCCTAAGGTTACACAAGAACTATCTGAGGCTCTGGTGTGCATTTGTTCTACATATGTTAAACATATATGTTTAGAAATAAGTACACTCATTTTTAGTTTTTTATCTAGTTTGTCAACAATTTTGGGTTATTAACTTGTTTAATTGTCTTTAAACCATTACATCCCCCTTCCAAACTTCCTATTGATGCTCTATAGTTCCATTTTTTTATAAGTCCTACAAATCAAATATGGGGTCCAGGATGACATTCAAAGGTAATATCTTCATATTCACTTTGGATTACATTCTTGCTTGTTCAAAATATATAAATCCTTTTATGTCTATATCATATGTTATCATTTTTCATACAAGAAATGGTAATAGTTGCATTAGATTTGACTATGCCTCCTAAGATTACAAGAGAACTATCTGAGGATTTAGTGTGCATTGGTTCTACATATGTTAAACATATCTATCTACAAATAAGTACACTAATTTTTAGTTTTTTATCTAGTTTGTCAACAACTTTCGGTTATTAACTTGTATTAATTGTCTTTAACCTATTATTGCCTCCTTCCAAACTTCCTACTGATACTCTACCATTCCATTTCATTAGAAGTCCTATAGATCAAAGATGGATGTTGGCATATGATGATAATGTATGGTGTCATTGATGTCAATAGGTATAAGTAAACTAGTATGCAGATTGAAAGAAGTTGGTGAACCTATATGAAGCAATGCAGTGAACTAGTGTCGGGGTTTCACTAAGTGAGACTATCAGTTGGTAGTCTCAGCTCTAGGGTTTCCAGTTTGGCAATCCAGCTTGTGCGATGCAACTGATGACATACTATGATGAGTTATCTAAGTGATGAGGATGAGATCGAGGTGCCACGTTAGCTTTGTGCACATGAAGGATTTCCTTGAGGATCTTGCATGAGAAGATCGACTGCATTAAAAGTTTACCTTGGGAATGAACATTCTTCTTGGCGGTATGAGAAGAAAGTGTGATGAGTTACTAATTCTCATATGCGGTGAAGAATGAATGATGCATATTGTCTTTTGATCTATTTAAGATTGTATTGCTCTATGCAAAGTGTTTTGACAGTTAGGATTGGACTGCTTGTATTGTAAACCTAAGATGCTTAGGGTTTAGGGTTTATGCTACCAACCTAGTTGTTGTCTATAAGGTCGATGATGTTTGTTATTGTAAGTTGTTGGAAAATTTTGTGTGTGTATCCGAGTGATGAGATACTTGCCAGACCAGTAAAAGAAAACTAGAGAGTGTGAATTGCAGAAGTAGAGGAACTAAAAAGGATCTGCCTTGGCATGTAGTACTATTATCAGATTAGATTTTTTACCTATTGTCTTCTAACCATTTCAATAGTTGGAAAATCCCTTTATTGGGTAGCTTTAACAGGTTTACTGTAAATCCTCTAATAGGGTATATAGTCATCCCTTAACCAGGTGATCTTTAACAAGATCGGTTCCTAGCAGAACCTTATTATAAAGTCTTTAACCAGACTAGGCTCCTAATAGAGAGAGCTTCAAAAGAGTTCAAAAACAAGCTTTTGGGTATTCATCCCCACCGTGGTTTTTCCCATTTGGGTTTCCACGTGAAAAATCTATGTGTCATGTGTTGTGCATTTTTTATGTGATTCTTTGTTTGAGTGATTATGCATAGAGAGCTAATAGGTTATGGTATTACTGTTATACCACATGCATATTTTTATGGGTGAAGTTTTTATCAAGTATTGAATGTATTTGAAGTGTTCAGACTTATCAGTTTATGTTGTCTGAAGTCTTATTGTGTTTAATTGGTATTGCCATGGTTAAGTTCAGTGATGAAGACAACCAGTTGGTATTGCTTTAACTTGATAAGTTGTTGAGAAAGTTTTTGTATGTACTAATTCACCCCCCCCCCTCTCAGTACTAGTTAGGGTATCTATTTTTCATCAATCTTCATCAATGGGGTCCAGCATGATAGAGGGAAGAGGTATGTTCATCTTAGATCAACTCCTTTTCACTAAGTGCACAAAGGAGTTGAAACCCTCTTGTTAACTCTTTTGGATCACTTACCATGGATATAGGAAATTATTGTAACTGATTCATCTGTGACTTTGCCTCCTATGACCATAGGACATCCATCTGAGGCTCTGGTATGCTTTTGTTTTTTAGTCTATTCATTTTTAGTTTTTTTTTTTGAGATATATGTTATTAACTTGTTTTAATGTTGTTTCACCAGTTACAGCCCCCTTCAAGACTTCCCACAGATCCTCAACCTCACCTAATTGTAGAAGAAAGAGATGAGGTAATCAACATTTCAACTTCAAACAATTTCTAGTTCAGTATTTAGTTATTTTGATGTTATATTGAGAAAATATATCTGATTCGACATTTGAATTATCCTTGTGCAGCCACCTAAAGAGCCACGTATTGCTTCGAAGAGGCTCAATTTTTATGATTCGTCATAGTCATAGATACCGATAAAGACTTATAGTTCTATTTGTGGTCATTGAAGGACCAATGTTTGTATATATTCGACATTTGTATATGTATATATCAACTTTGATAGACATGGCACATGCCACATTTTTGTAACTATTATTGATTTGGCATCTAAACAATTTTTTTGATATGTACACGATTATTGTTCATTTTGATATATATGAAACTTGATATTTGATCCAATTTTTTCATTGTGTGCAAATATTTGATCTAATTTGTTCATTGATATATATGAAAGTTGATATTCAATCCATTTTGATATATATGAAACTTGTTATTCTTGAAACTTAGTTATTTGCAATTGAAATGTGATCCAATTTGTTCATTGTGTATATGTCTAGAAATGTGATCGAATTTGTTCATTGCATGTAACTCATATGGCATATACTTTTAAACTAGGTTTCTAATATTATGTATACCCACATACCCAAGTACCGACACTCGTAATGCTTCGAGATACCGCCCTCCAAAAATTGCTACTCGATTTGGTGTAGTGCACCTTAGGAACACTTCGGTCCAACATGATCTGGACCATTTGAGATACTCCATGGGTGAAATGAGTTTGTCACTATCATTTACCTGGCCAACCGGAGATAATGGAGCAAATGGTTTGGTGCCACGATGAATGTTTTGAAGATGCATGATTATGCAACTTTCAACTGAGCAACCATGCAACTTTTAGCATCAACCGAGATCAGGTTGCCAAATGAAAACCAAGTGGAATATCCCAAAATTGAGATACATTGTTGTAGGCCTTGGTAAGATGGTCCTTTTGCACCTCACGGCTCATCGATACCCCTCACAAGCTCTGAGATATCATGCTCCAAAAATCGCTACCCAATTTGGCTTAGTGCACCTTAGGAACACTTCAGTTCGATGTGCTCTAGAACATTCAAGATACTATGTGGGCAAAACAATATTGTCACTAGAATTCACCCATCCAACCATAGCAAATGGAGCAAATGGTTTGGTACCATGACGAATGGTTTGAAAGATGCACGATTATGCAACTTTCAACTAAGCAACAATGCAACTTTTGGCACCAATCGAGATCGGATCGCCAGATGAAAACCAAGTGGAATCTCCCAAAACTAGGATATGTTGTTGTAGTCTTTGGTAAGAAAATCCTTTTACACCTCACAGATTGTCAATACCCCTCACGAGCTCTGAGATATCACCCTTCAAAAATCACTTCCCGATTTGGTTTAGTGCACCTTAGGAACACTTTGGTCTGGCGTGCTCCGAAATGTTAGAGCTACTCTATGGGTAAAATGAGGTTGTCACTAGTGTTTACCCATCCAACCAGAGCTAATGGCATAAACAGTTTGGTGCCACAATGAATGGTTTGAAATATGCATGATTATGCAACTTTCAACTAAGCAACAATGCAACTTTTGGCATCAACAGAGATCGGGTCGCCAAATGAAAACCAAGTAGAATCTCCCAAAGCTGAGATATATTGTTGTAGGCCTTTGTAAGACAATCCTTTTTCACCTCACGACTTACCGATACCCCTCACGAGCTCCAAGATATTTCCCTCCAAAAATCATTGTTTGATTTGGCTTAGTGCACCTTAGGAACACTTCGGTCTGGCGTGCTCTGGAATGTTAGAGCTACTCCATGGGTGAAAAAAGGTTGTCACTAGAATTTACCTAGCCAATCAGAGCTAATGGTGCAAATGCTTTTGTGCCATGATGAACAGTTCAAAAGATGCACGATTATGCAACTTTCAACTAAGCAACAATGCAATTTTTTGGCATCAACTGAGATTGGGTCGCCAAATCTCTGTTCCTTCTTCATGGGAACTAACCACCACCACTAACACATCCAATTGGGTGGGTATACCCAATTCATGGTCCATTTTTGTCTCCTCGCTCACCAAAACACTTGCCGACATACCCTACCAACAGTGTCCCTAAGGTGCCCTAAGTGTACAAAAGTGATGAACTTTGTTGGGGTATTTCTCTCAATCTGGGGTACCTATATATGATGCGTCTGAAGCTGCTAGATCCATGTCAAGACTAAATGGTTTATGAATCCTTACAAACATTTCAATACTGATACAAATAGCCCATTTTCACTATACAAATGCCTATTCAACCTAGATAGACCAATTTGACCAACTTTGACCATTAGGGCCTAATAGGCCTCTCAAGTACATTTGTAGCTCAAATATCCTTACATCAAAATCAAATTTAATAAACCACATAAAAAAAACATGAAAACATTAACCATGGCCTTAGTAGGGCCTTATTACATTGATTATGAATATTTTGGCCTTGTAGACCTCTTGGGACTGCAAACAAGGGCTTTCCCAAACACACCCCTCCAAGCACTTCACAACTCCAACAATGGATCAAAAACCTTTAATAGGATCTTCACAAACTCTACCAACCATAAAAAAAAAACCCTCTCATTCAAAGCTTTCACCCAGACCAACATATGGCACCTTGTATGCACTATGCCAAATTTTAGTACAGTCAATATAAAATGCACAAAATGAATTAAAGGAACCTAAAACCAATGCCAAATTAAAGTTAAAACATTTCCCTATCAGTTACAAAAAGAATCAGATCAAAAGATGTTGTGAAAAGAAAGTTACAACAGTTGAAAAATCTGATTTTAGGCCAAATTTGCAGAAAAAACAATGTATTTTAACTTGTACATGAGTATTTAAACTTGTCTAATGCCCATTTGGGCTCTCAAATGGTACATGAGAATTTAAACTTGTCTTATTGCAGAAAAACCAACGTATTTATAGTCAAATGATACAAATTTGGGCTCTCAAAATTTGCAAATCAGTCCCATGGGCACTTGTATATATAAAATTTGGCATCTAATATGAATTTGAATTGGTGCATTCATCGCATCATTTTCAAATGGTGTATGTTCATTGCATTCATTAGACGCATTCATCATATGCATTTGAATTGGTGTATATTGATCATTTTGATTTGGTGCATTAATCATATCAATTTCAATTGTTGAATGTTCATCACTTTCATTACATGCATTATATGGCGTACCTTCATGTAATCTCCTCATACGGTCCCTTTGTCTTTCATTTTCTACCTCTCTTTATTCATTCGTTCCTCTCTTGTTCTTTCCCAATGTTGATATTGATTGTCCTACACATAACATCATGATGACAATCCACAATCAAATAGAAAAAAAACAACAAATGATCATCATTTTGTTATAATCTAAAGTAAAAATGATAAAATAACTTCAAAAACAATCCAAAATACAATACAAATCAATCATTTCGAAGAAAAATTGACAAAAAAATATATACAAACCTGACTATTACTGTCCCAGAAATTCATGTGCAACAGTAGTGAGGCCTTCAAACAAATTGCAATGCTGGTTTTTAGGCCATTGGGACTAAAATATGAATATTTTCCCATAACCCGTACGGGTTATGCAAACCTAATGGGAACGTTCACAATTTCTCATAACCCGTACGGGTTATGTAAAACTAGAAGTTTTGGCCTTAGTTCTACATAACCCGTATGGGTTATGTAGAACTAGGAACCAAAGAGGAAGTGGGGAGAGAGAGAGAGAGAGAGAGAGAGGATAACAAGAGGGGGTGGAGGGAGAGGGGGAGAGAGGGAGATTGGGAAAAGGAGAGGAGGAGAGAGAGAGAGAGAGAGAGAGAGAGAGAATAGGATAAGGAGATGGGTTGGGAGAGAGATTTAGAGAGAGAGAGAGAAGGGAGATGGGGAGGGAGAGAGAGTTAGAGAGAGAGAGTAGGGGTTAGGAAGAGGGATAGAATAGGATAAGGATTTGGGGAGGGAGAGAGAGTTAGAGATAGAGAGAGAAGGGGATAGGAAGAGAGGGAGAGAGATAGGGAAAGAAAGAGAAGGGAGAGAGGGTAAGAATAGGATTAAGAGATGGAGAGAGAGAGAGAGTAGGTTCAAGAGAGGGGGAGGGGGAGAGAGAGAATAGGATAAGATAATGAGAGGGGGAGAGGGAGAGGGAGGGTGAGAGAAAGAGAGATAAGGGGGAGAGGGTGAGAATAGGATAGGATAATGTGTGTGTGTGTGTGTGTGTGTGTGTGTGTGTGTGTGTGTGTGTGTGTGTGTGTGTGTGTGTGTGTGTGTGTGTGTGTGTGTGAGAGAGAGAGAGAGAGAGAAGGAGGAGAGGGTGAGAGACATGAGGTAGAGAGAAAAGTGTGAGGGGGAGAAAGAGAGAGAGAGGGGAAAAGAAGAGAGACATACATGTATACAAACATATATACATATATCTATATAAATATATGTATATATAACTATAGATATGCATATATACATACATAAACATATATTATATATGTATGTCTATAAATGTGTATTAAATGCCAAGTTTACAAGCATACATTTTGATGTCTTCATAACCTATATGGGTTTTGTGAAACTCAAAATGATGGTTTTAGTTCTACATAATGCATATGGGTTATGTAGAACTATGAATGGTACTTTTTGTTTTTCAAAACCTAAGAAGGTTATCTTGCACATTAGAACCCATGCGAGTTTGGCTTGGTAAGAGGGTTGGAAAATGACCCTAAGGCTTGCAAGCCCATTTTCCCTCCATTTTTGTCCTTTTACATGTTTTTTCATCTTCCAACATGATTTCTCAAATTTGTCATCATCGGTTTTACATATGATCAAGTGGGTATCTCTACAATTACCACCATAATCTCACACATCTTCTTAGCTTTCTGACCATATAATTTTTTCTATTTTTGGACAACATTAGTATAGTAAACTTTAATTTTCTTTACCGATGCCTTGACAGTCCTCATAGACATATGTCCACCACTTTTTTCATAACTTTTGATATACTTGACCAAATTCAATATAAATTACATATTATTGTTCTACACTAGATTCTATACACTTTCAAAAAAATAAGTTTACATTTTCAATTATTTTGATGCAAGTTATGCCCAACGCACAAATAGGTACCAAATATTCAAGATGTGGTCACTTCAAAAAATCATTAAAATAAATAAATACTCAATGGAAAATTACAAAAAAATACACAACTTCTACATCTCACTCTTACCTATCATCCTACCAAAGGGTTTTGCAAAATACTAAATCTAACTATATATTTTGTCCAGTGCACATAAATAGCTATGTTATATTTTTTCTGAAAAAATAAGGAACATTTTTTTGTGCGCGAGAGGTTTGACCTTCTTAATCTTATCCAATTTAAAAAAACTTAAGTAGTTTAGAAACTAGATTCAGATTACTACAATTTCTATTGTTTTCTCAACTCCTATTTTTGAGTGCATGACCTTCAAATATCTCTTTGAAGTTCAGGTTTACATGTTTTCAGAAAAAAAAAAAAAAAAAAAGTGGCCACTTATACCCCCCTTTTTGTTCACCATCTTGGTGCACTTACCCACATAAGAAGATGTAGCACTTTAAGAAAATAAAAGGTCCTAAATAAGGAACACACATGTACTCACATGAAGGAAAAATTCAATGCAAGGAAAGACATCAACTTGTGCAAAATACCACTCCAAAGAAGAGGCAATCTTCAAAAACGTAGAATTGAATATACTATCTTGGCCTCCCAAGAAAGAAGACAGAGAAAAATTACGTTTTTGTCCAAGTACGATTGTAATTGAAAATGCATCACCACTTATGACAAAGATCTCCCAATAAAGTTTACTACTAGTTCCATATGGTGAGGAGCAACACGATAGGATGAATGGAGTGTTAAGGCACTACCTCTTCATCAAGAAAAAGTGCAAGATTAGTTGTAAGAGATATGTGAGCTCTATCATATTGATCTTGAATAAATATTTTAAAAGATTTGCAATTTCCAAGAGAATGAGAATAACAGTTATGAAAAAGATAATGCTCATCACCTTCCTTATTCTTGTAACTATATTTTATGAGAGGAAACATAACATTCCTATCATATTTCAATCTCCATTTAAGATTCTTGTAGCTAACTTTTCTTTATTTTCAATAGAGGTTGGTTTCATCACTTGAGATGTAGGACAAGGTGTGCTAGTAGAAGGAGATGGATTATTTTCTATTATTTTGATATTTCTATTATCAACAAGTTCTTGTATTCCATTTTTAAAATCAGGAAAATCATTTGCACAATGCTCATTAGTTTTATGATATGAGAAAAAGGGATTATTTGAAGAAGCACCTTTAAATGGATGATAAATATTATGTGTTACAAAATACTCCTTAAGCTTTTTCACCTTAAGGAGATTATCCATAGGTGAATGATTAGGATGTCTTAGACCTTTTGTACTAGCTTGTGAAGGAGGGTTTATAGGGACTTTGATTCCTTATTCATGTTTTCCAAGTCCTTCTCCACTATAACCTCATTTTTAGATTATATTATAATCACTCCTATAAGAACTTTTCAATTTTGAAGAAGAAGGGCCATTATCATGATTTGTTATTTTAAGGGCCATTATCATGATTTGTTATTTAAATTTGTAGTGTAAGGGCACATAGAAGGATCAAAGGGAGAAGTAAATGAAGAAGGAATATCCTTTTTAGGGAGATTATCCTTTCTATCATCATTCATATACTCTTTCATAGGTTGGGAGGGAATTTACTTAACATTGTGTGAGGAGACAAATCATGAATAAAATTCTCTACAAATGTGTTGATGGTTAAGATAAGCTCTAGAAGAATAAGGAGGATCTAAATAGATTGATATGCCAACATTTTTATCTTGCCCCCCTTGCACTAGGGTATATGTATGTGAAGAAGAATGTGTCATGTTTCTCTTCAATGCTTTCTCTCCATTGGAGAGATCATTGATAGGAGTATTGGCATTTTCTTCATTCACGTTGGATACCCTAGGAGAGGTATAAGTGTTAGCTTTGTCAATGTCATCTCTAGGATTATCATTGTCTACAAAATCATTTATGTGATCTATATATGTAATGAATTTTTGTGTTATCATAATGAAACATTTAACATGAATAAAAGCTTTGAGATATGATTGGCTAGTAGGAAATATCTTTGAAATTCTAAAAGTACAATATGCAAGAGTGCTATGAATGAAAAGAAGAAATGTAAAGTTAAAGAAACCATTATCTAAGACATAATTTTAATAAAATAAGTAAAAAACAATGTAATAATATGTGAAATAGAAAAAAAATCATATTTAGTAAATGTCATTAGAACACCTTAAATTTGATCTGAAAATACAAGTGAAAATTATGCAACCCACAAGTTAGATTTAGCAAAATAAATCAGGGTTTTTATGAATATAACCTCTCAATTTATGTTTTTAATTGAAAATATAATCTATGAGTACAAATTTGAAAATTAAATTGCATACACATCATATTTTGGAACAAAAATCAGAAATTAGAATGAAAGATGTCAGGTTCACCAAAATGTAATGGTGCAATTTGGAACTCAGGTTTCAATTAAGATAATAAAACCATTAATAATCCAAATTGACCAAAACAATGGAAAGAGGGGTGAATCTAATATATCTAGATTTAATTAAAATAAGGAAAGGGTTGAAACTCTTATTAGATTCATTGGTTTGTGTTCCTTCCTCTTTCTAAATTTAAATTGGATTGATTGTTGCAAATTGGGTCAAAGTGATGAATAAATGAAAATTAAAATGTCACAAATAGTCATCGATAGATATCCCACAAATCTACCAACTGAGATCTAGGAAAAAGAAGTTGTTTATAACCTATTCCTAGAAATTTGGCATGATTTTTCGAGACCGGGTAACACAAATCCACCCCGGTCCTCTGAATTTTCCTCCACTGAAAGCTAAACCTATTCATCATTGTTGACACTATCATAATTCCTAAATACAACTCCTACACATGTTCCTAGTGTTAGACTTGTTTTAATATTGTCATTGATGTCAAACCTTGTGATCTAGTTAAGACCTGATGTATCATGTTGAGAAACAGTTAAAGATAGGTATATATGTGATATTAAGCAGCGAGGGCTGTATGATTTACAGGAGTAGTTTTTAGAAGATCCATTGCTCTGGAATCTAGTGTTTTTCTAATCTTGGTTGAGCTTTTCCTATTGTATTAAGTGTTGGTATTAGTTGTGATAGTTGAATTGCTACCCAGATGTTTGTATTTCAATATGATCTATGAATCCTATTCTTTAGAATCCGTGGTATTTGTATCTTGAAGATGAAAGTTGTTATGCTTGGAGTTTTTGTTTATGGGTCCGTGTCTATGGGTTCGAAAAACCTTTGTTTTCCCTCGTAATTGAAGTGTGTGTTTCGGTAATTAAGAAGGAAGCATGTAGAAGATCAGTGAAGGCTGATTTGGTTACTCTATTTTGGTCAAAGCATACTTGAGTACCATGTTGATTTGAGAACTGCATTATCTGTATAAATATTTTTTGTGTTTGGTCAACATATTATCTTGGTATATGTTCTTATCGGTATATATATGTGTTTATGGATGTATGGATGGAGTGTGAGAAAAATGGTGTATGCAAGTAGTCTGCAATATCAGTATTAGAGAGTGAAGGTGTGACTAACTGTGGATAGTGAAAGTGTAGAAAATGTTCTAGTAATCCCTTACTGGATAAGCTACCAATAATTGTGTTGACAAGTTGGAGGAAGTGTTGCAAAGATCCCTTATCAGATCTATTGTAAGTTGTTGTTTTGGTATCTAAGCTTGTCTTGGAGCTTACTTCATGCATTTGGAGATGCATTTTTCTTCAGTTTACCTTTTTCTATTGTAGTGAGCATTCCGGCAGTAAGACGTGTTATAATCTGGTAGTGAGCCATGTTGTAATCAGGTAGTGAGACATTTGGCAGTGAGCCACCCCTTTTTTGTAAATACCATATAACTAGTTATATTATCTTGAGAGCTAACCCTCTTTGTGATTTTTCTCATTTTGGTTCTCTACATATAAAAAATCTTGTGTCTATCTTGTGATTTTTTTTATGCATTTGTTGTTTCATGTTGATAAGATTAATTGATAAGGTTAATTCAGTGGAAATTTTTTTTTGTTGTCAGAATACTAATTCACCTCCCCTTTCAATATTTTGGTCCATTCAATTATACTTCTAACAATTGGTATCAGAGCTTGGTCCCTTGTTTGCTAGCTAAATCACTTGAGGGAGATCCTTGTTGGCTGAACTATGGCACCGATATGTATGAACAAAGAATATCATTTGGATGAAGAATTGAAGACAACTCTTGAAGATCTAGAATGTGTGGAATCCAAAAATGAGGAATTGAAAGAAACTGTGAAGGTAGTGAATGAATGTGTGTGAAATCTTAGAGAACATATCTGCAAGTTTAAGTTGAGACACAAAGAAGTTAATAATCAATTGAAGCAGGAAAATGAGACCATTAAAGATTTGATGCTGAAAATTGTGGAGAAGAACAAAGTGGAAGGAACTTTGAAAGATTTAATTAAGTTAAAGACTGAAGAATTTTAGAAGATGGAACAAGAAGTGAAGAACCTAAAGATAGAAAATAAAGTTCATCAAAGCAACAAAATACTGGATGACTTGATTGACATGAAAAAACCTCATAAAGACAATACTGGACTAGGATTTCAAATCGATGAATGTTCAAATAAAAAAGACAAAGGCAAGTAAGTCAAGGTGGAAGAAGAGAAGAAACTGGAAGATGAAAGCAATATCTGGAATCAGAAATATACCACAAGAAGACCAGTGATTCATCAACTGAATGCACAAAGGTACCCATCTTTTAATGGTTATTGTTTTGAATGTAATAAATT
The DNA here is from genome assembly GCF_030272615.1 of Cryptomeria japonica. Taxonomy (NCBI): domain Eukaryota; kingdom Viridiplantae; phylum Streptophyta; class Pinopsida; order Cupressales; family Cupressaceae; genus Cryptomeria; species Cryptomeria japonica. Next base: position 184,660,481 of record NC_081408.1, read on the forward strand.
TGGTCATAAGGCTGCAAAATGTAGAAGCATGAAGGAACTAAACACTCAATGTTACAATTGCAAGAAGTTTTGTCATAATGCAAATTATTGTAGGAATCACATTATGAGTCAAAACTATTATCCGATTGGAATGAATGGAACAAATAGTTATAGAATATTTCATGGATGCAATGGTTATGGTCATAAAGCTAATCAATGCAGACCAAGAATACACTCGGTGAAATTAGTGCAGAGGAACATTAAATGTTATAAGTGCAAAAATATGGTCAAGACTTGTGAATCTAAGAAAAAGGAAGTCACAACCTATGGAGAAAGAAGGAGGTGACTAATGCAAGCAAATCCAATGTATTGGAATTTGGTGCAAGCACGTCTTCCTCTAGTAATTGAGCTTGTTACTTTGGCTTAGGGAGATTTTTCAAGGAAAATAATTCAACCCCCCTCTCTGAAGTAGTTCATGATGTGGGTTCAGCAATATTGTGTTGGATATGCAATTCATTACTTTGGTAATGATGTTGATGTCATTGACTAGAAACTCTTTCTAATAGGTAAACCATAGAAGTGACTAACAAGATAAATATAGAACTTTGAAGATCATTCTCTACATTATGCGAAGAATGGAGTCAAAGGAGTAGAAAAGTGTGTTAAGAGTGGAAGTGGTGCAGTTACTGGTTAGGAGGGACCTCGAAGAGATCAATCTGGATCAAGCAGCAAGAATAAACAGAATGGAAACAAGAGGATGTGATGGAGGCAATGCAAAACTAAATGAATTAGATCATGAAAACTGATTACAAATAACCGATAACATCCGAGATACAAGATTCGGCTCACTGACCTACCACATAAATGCTCAATTAAAGAATCAGTCAAGTTTGGACCTCTAAATCTTAAGATGTCTTCTATATTTTCTTTGATAAATTGTGATGCTTAATTACATTAATTTATATGGTCAAGAGGGATCCAGGTTGGCACAAGAGGGATCAAATATTGAAGAACAAGATCAAATGTGGAAATAACTAGGTCAGCCTCCGCTAAAGAGTTTCCTTTGGAAAATCCAAAGGATGAAGTGAGGCCTAGAGGGAAGGTTGGTCATGCACCAAGGAACATTGGAATCAATGAACTAGGGCTCCACAAGAAACAGAAAGGATCCGCAAGATTCACCAATAGTAAAATAGGTCTAGGTGGTTCCAGTGTTCTAAGCCAGAAAAATGTCTTGGAATCCAAAAGCAATAACTTGCCAAAAAATAATCCAAACGTTTTGCGGTTCAAGAATAAGGAAGATAATCATGTTATCAATAAAAATCTAGATCTGCAAGATCCAATGCACAAATGCAAGAAAATACATAAAGAAATGCTAAAACTACAAAACGGAAATTAAATTGAAAAGAAATTTTTTTGGTTGATGCAAGATTGCCAAGAACTAGGGATTCTCCTACATCAGACATCCGGAGTTGTTGAAAAAAAGTGAGTCCATCACTTTGTTGGGGCTAGAGGAAAACCAAGGAGGTCCGCCTCTGCTTGATAAATCCAAGATGAATCTTCAACTAGTATATCCTTTCATTTCACAAGATACTCCTTGTACTTACTACTCCAAGTACTTGCCAATCCTACTATCCAAAACATCTTCAATCTGCTTTGGTTCCTTTCAAGGTAACTGCTTCTCCAAGTCTGCAATTCTTTCTTCACTGAATTCGGATTCATGATACTTATGTAGATCTGTAATGTTGAATACAAGTGAAATACTCAAATTATCTGGTAGCTCCACTTCATATGCATTTTCGGAACTAAATTTCCTCAATATTTTGCAAGGTCCAAACTTCTTCATCTGCAACTTGTTATATGTTCCAATTGGAAGTCTTTCTTTTCTTAGATACAACATTACTTCATTGCTAACTTCAAATTCCTTATGTCTTCTCTTCTCATCTTCTTTCTCCTTATACTTGTTATTCATATCCTTCAAATGTTGCTTAACCTGAGTATGCAAGTTCTTCATGTGATCTGCAAATTCTTCTTCCTCTACACTCCACTTGTCTTCATTACTGATATCTCTCAATTCTAATATACCTCTACGGTATGCTCCAGTAACAATCTCAAAAGGTTTTCTTCCAATACTCTTGTTTACTGAATTATTGTAGGCAAACTCTTCTTGTGCAAGAATCAAGTCCCAACTTCTAGTTTTCTCTCCAACTAAGCATCTCAATAATTTCCCAAGCTCCTATTTACTACTTCTATCTATCCATCAGTTTGTGGGTGAAAAGTAGAACAAAACTCCAAATCTGTCTTCATCTTCTTCCAAAGTGTTCTCCAAAAATAACCAAAAAACTTAGTGTCTCTATCTTAAAACTATGCTCTTAGGTAATCCATACAATCTCACTACTTCCTTGAAAAATAATTCAGCTACATGCATTGCATTTGATGTCTTTTTAAAAGGTATGAAATGAACTGATAGGGAGATACTCAAAAATTGGCTCAAATTGTGTGTTTGTAATCAATTTAGCTTGCAAGTTCCCTCAAAAGTAATTGTTGAAGGTTCTATCACTTATTTAGGTACTATTCCTTGATGTCTTTCCTTCTCTATGCTTCAAACCAACCCTGAGGTCTTCCTACCATATTAGTTCTTGTTTTCATTCAAACTTGCTCTCAAGTCTCACAAAGGTGAAACTTTGCTTCTTTGTTCCAAATACCAAGATCACACACCAAGAGTTGTAGGAGGTTTATAAAATTATCTAACATGCTCTTAGGCTTAATTCAACTTGGTTTGGTGGTCTTTCACTTTGTCTTCTTACCCGATTTGAAGAAAAGCTCAAAATAGGGCTACAAGAAAAGAGCCCCAATTAGCCCTCGGAAACTGCCAAAATGCTTATAACTCCACAAATTGCCAAAACACCTCATTAAAATTTTGTATTTATGGATACCATTTATGGAGATATTTCAATTCTTTTCTATGAGGAGGTCTGACATGACCGTACAATGATTGTCCTATATATGTGCCTAAAAACAAGGGGTTTTAAGGGTTTCAAGTTTTCTAACACCCCAACACCATTCCAAACACTTCTTCAGACCACCAAATCTCTTGAGAAGGTTTTTACCATCATTATGAAGCCTTCCAACTTCTTGACCTGCAAACATAAATACAAACACTTGATGTGCAACCAAGTTTCAAGAGGAAAAGTGCTCAAAAACCATTGTATTTCAATACTTTGGCTTCTCAAAATGCATTTCTCAACTAATTATTCATTGGAACACTCTTACATATGGCTTAAAAGCTCTAATAAAACTTCATTTAACCTTGGGAAACCAAAATAAGGTTCACTTGGTGAGGGTTTGTAGAGCAACTTTGTTTTCACCATGAAAGTTCACTAGCCAAACTATAGGAGCTCGCCTAGTTAGCAACAAAAACCCCTTTCTTTGCCATTCCCAATAAATAAAAAATTGTATGTACAAGAAGTCTATGTACAAAAACTTGACTCTTAGAGGCCATGGAGAAAGAGCCAAAGAAAATCAAGTTGCTTCCATTATTGAAGCCAAACCATTACTCAACCGAGAATAAGGTAAAACAAAATAATTTTGCTACAATGATAAAAATTCACACCAGCACACAAAACCAGGTGAAAAATATTTTAAAAAACATGGACCAACTTCCCAAATGAAAACAGTATGGCCAAATGCTCAGGAAGTACGAACTGCTATACCATTTGGAGCAAAAAGTGTGAGAAAAATGACAAAATCTTGAGTTTTTGTATTGAAATATTCTTTGCTTCGAATTACAACCTAATACAAAGTTGTGTGAGGCTTTAAATAGTCACTCAATACCCAAATAATGCCCAGGTATGGACCAATAACCACCTTTTGCCTTTTTTTTACAAATTTTCCAAATATTGTCAAAATGTTGCTTAACAACATTGACAATTTTTGGTACAAGGAGCATTTTTGAATTGTGAGCCAAATAGACTTAACTCCATCATGTGAAATGGTTTTCTAGAACCACAGAAACATATTTCAATTCCTATCAAGGCTTTATAAGGATTTTTGACTATATTTCCACAGTTTGCCCATTCTAGGCTTACAAAGCACAATAGGTCAAAAATAGACCCAAAACTCAACAAACAACAAAACTAAGACACGAAAGACACTAAAAAACAATAAAAACACTCTTTAGACATACAAAAATTCCATTATTCAATCTTGACCAACATAGGCCATTTCAAACCAAAATTTGATGAAGTGCTCCATTAGCTTCACTAAGTGCTCCTGCACCATACTCCCCCAAAGACAAAGAAGTCAAGTGACTCGGTTTGGCACCAATGAGGGATCAATTCCAAACTAAAGAAAGTCTGATTCAGGTACCCAAGTATCCTCAGATTCTAGTTTTTTCCTCCACTTGATCAAATGATCCATATAGACCTGGTGTCGAGTCTTTTTGAGAATCCTAGAATCCAAAAAAATTTCATCTTGAGGCATGGGTGTAGAAGGAAGAGGCGGGTCTGAAAGTGATTGGTGAACATCTGAAACTCTCTCATCCTCCTTGGGAATGTACCCTTTGTATGCAACCAAATTTTCAATATTGAAGATAGGAGACAATGCAACATCATTAGGCAAATCAACCTTATAAGCATTAGAGCCATAATTAGCCAAAACCTTACAAGGACCTATTCTTCTCATTTGGAGTTTTCTTGGAATTCCTTTTTGAAGTTTGGACTTATTCAAGTGCACCATCACAAAGTCACCAATTGAAAATTGTACATCTTTCCTTTTTGCATCAACTCTAGCTTTGACCTTCTGTGAGGCATCTTGGAGAGCTTGCTTTACTTGATCATGAACCTCCTTCATACACTGGGCTACATCATCACCTTGACCACTTCTTTGTTGCACATTACCAAGGTTTCTCAACTCCATAACACCCCTTGGGTGCATACCATATACTATCTCAAAAGGACTCTTACCAGTAGACCTATTGACACTGTCATTGTAGGAAAACTCTGCTTGGTGAAGAATCTGATCCCAACATTGTCCATACTCTTTTTTAAAACACCTTAAGAGGTTTCTAAGTGTCCTATTGACCACCTCTATTTGGCCATCGATTTAGGGATGATAGGCTGAACCAAAAGACAACTTAGTACCCAATCTTTTCCAAAGATTTTTCCAAAAATGTCCAAGGAGTTTGGCATCTCTATCTGAAACAATACTAATAGGCAAATGATGGATTTGAATAGCCTCTTTGAAAAAAAAGTGTGCAATGTGACTAGTATCATGAGTAATTTTGCAAGGAACAAAATGTACCATTTTACTGAATCCATCAACAACAACAAAAATGCTATCAAAACCAAGATTTGTTTTGGGTAAACCAACCACAAAATCCATACTCACACACTCCCATGGCCTTGTAGGAGTGGGTAATGGCTGATAAAGACTAGCATTGGTAGATGTGCCTTTTGCCTTTTGACAAACCATACATTGCTCAACATACCTCTTGATATCCCTTTGCATTCTTGGCCAATATTAGAAATGTTGCACAAGTTCCAATGTCTTGTTTGGACCAAAATGACCACTCAAACACCCATTGTACTTCTCTTAGATCAGATTTTCCCTCATTGAACCTTTGGGAACACACAACTATCCACCTCTAAACAAAAAACCATTTTGCAAGGTAAAGTCTACATATTCACTATGAAAATGGTTTTGAAATTCTTTACAAACATTGTAAATGGCTACAAAATCTTTATCATTTGGATACAAATCCTTGAAGCAATCAAATCCAATGCTTTGAATCTGCACTTCTTGCACTGTTAGTAGCCTTCTACTCAAAGAATCTGCTACTTTATTACATTGTCCCTTTTTATTCTTAATGGAAAATGTATATGATTGCAAGTACTCAACCCATTTAACATGTCTATGACTCAACTTATCTTGTGAATTCAAAAAACTAAGAGCTTGATTATCTGTGTAAACAACAAACTCTTTGGGCAGAAAATAGTGCCTCCATTTTTGAAGAGCTTGGACAAGAGCATACAATTCAAGATCATAGGATGAATACTTCTATTTTGCATCATTGATCTTTTCACTAAAGAAAGCTACTGGTCTATTATCTTGACTCAAAACAGCACCAACTACTATGTTACTTGCATCACATTCAATAGTGAATAACTTATCAAAACTAGGAAGAATGAGTACTGGTTATGTAGCTACCTTTTGTTTCAAGAGTTCAAACCCCTTATTAGCTTTTATGGTCCATTGTCTTGACTCCACCTTTAATAGTATCTAGCATAGGTGCACAAATCTCACTGAATCTCCTTATAAACTTCTTGTAGAACTGTGCCAAACCATGAAAGCTTCGCACTTCACTTGCTGTTTTTGGTGTTGGCCAATTGGTGATGGCTTCCACCTTTGATGTGTCCATTTTCAAGTCTCCACCTGAAACTACAAAACCAAGATAGACTAGTTCCTGCTTCATAAACTCACATTTCTCCAAGTTTATTGTTAGTTGCTCATCATACAATTGTTGCAATACAAATTTAAGATGCTTTAGATGTTCATCTTTCATTCTACTAAAAATCAAGATATCATCTAAGTATACAACAACAAATTTACCAATAAAATCTTTAAGCACTTCATTCATGAGTCTCATGAATGTACTAGGAGAATTAGTGAGACCAAATGGCATAACAAGCCACTCATAAATTCCTTTATTAGTTTTGAAGGTTGCTTTCCACTCATCACCTTCCTTTATCCTAATCTAGTGGTAACCACTCTTGAGATCAATCTTTGTGAAAAACTTTGCACCTCCCAAGCAATCCATTAAATCTTCAATCCTTGGGATAGGGAATCTATATCTGATAGTGATTTTGTTAATGGTTCTTGAATTTGTGCATAGCCTCCATGTTCCTCCTTTCTTTGGTGCTAACACTATAGGTACGGCACAAGGACTTATGCTCTTCCTTATCAAACCTTGATCCAACAACTCTTGTACTTGTCTAGCCACTTCTTTATTCTGTACTAGGGTCATCTTGTAGGCTGCTTTGTTGGGTAATGAGGCTCTAGGAATAAAGTCAATTTGATCACTTATGGCTCTAGTAGGTGGTAGGGTTGCTGGTACCCCATCACTTATGTTTTCTTTAAAGTTGTCTAGTATTTTATGCACTTCATGAGCTATTTGAACCTTCTTTTCTTTCATTTCTTCCTTTGGTTTCACTATGAGAGAAAATCCTACTCCTTCACCCTCTTTAAGAGTGTTTATAAACTCTTTTTCACTTACCAGCAAGGCATTTAGGTTTTTGGACTTGTTGCCCTCTCCTTCATCATTTAAGGACTGAATTTTGTAAGTAAATCCATCTTTTAGAAAAGAGTAAGAGTTTTTCTCACCATTATGAATGGCTTTTATATCAAATTGCCATGGCCTACCCAAAAGTAGGTGGCAAGCACCCATTTGGAGTATGTCACACAAGATTTTATCCTTATAAACCCCTATTGTGAACTCAACCCAAGCTTGTTAATTCACCACCACATGATGCTCCTTGTTGAGCCAACTGACCTTATAAGGACTACTATGTGGAACTCTTTCCAATTTAAGTTTATTTGTTGCTTCCTCTGACACAATATTGTCTGTAGACCCTGAATCTGTCACCACTCTGCAAACCTTACCCATGATCTTGCACTTGATTCTAAATAAAGATCTTCTTCGAGTTGGTTCCTCTTTGTTTGGCTCCTTAATCAAGACTCTTCTCATCAGTAAACTTTCCCCATATTCTGAAGCTAAGCTCACTTCTTGTGTCTTGCCACTTGCTGCATCTTCTTGTACATATATCACTCTTCTTTCACCTCCTTGAGATGAAGAATATTTCTCAGGGCATCTATAGGTAGGATGACCCAACTTTTGGCAATTGTAACACTTCATGGTGGAGAAGTAGGACCCTCTTCCTAGTCCACTAGATCTACCTCTACCTGGGTTGCTATATCCCCTTCCTCTATAGCTGCTCTTGCTATTAGAATCCCCACTTTGCTCTATAATTTTGGACTCTCCTTGGGACCTTTGATCAAATCCTCTTCCACCAAAATTGCCTCTATTGCCTCTACCATCTCTTCCCATACCTCTGCCTCTATTGCTTTGTTGTTGCTTCTTCCTACTTTTCTCTTCCACTTTGAGTGTCAGTTGATAGCACTCTTGCACTGTATTGGGACACAATAAACTCAACTCTTCTTGTATGTTCCATCTCAAGCCATTGAGGTATCTTGCAAATTTTATTCTCTCATCTTCCACAACCTTTGACATCAAACATAATCTTTGAAACTCCTCTGTATAGTTGCTCACATCTAACTCCCTTTGCCTCAAATTTTGCCTCCTCTTATGTAGTTGGATTTCATAATCATCTGGTATGTAGGTTTCCTTGACCTTAGACACCATTCTTTTCCAGGTTGTTGTAGGTCATTTCCCCTCTTTTTCTCTCTCAACTTAATTGAAATTCCACCATGTTAAGGCATCCCCTCTCAACCTAGAATTAGCTACCTTCACCATCTAGGCCTCTGTCACCCCATCACATTCAAGGTGATTCTCCAGGCCTTCAATCCATTCCATGACTAAATCTGGATCCATCTTGCCACTAAAAAGAGCTACACATTCTAAGGTTTTACCACTCAATGCCTTCAAGGCCTTCAAGAAAGGTTCTTTTTCAAGAACAGGGTCAAGTATAGGCAGCTCATCTTCTATTGCTACCAATTTTCCCTTATCGTCCACCTTATCACTCACTTCTCTAGTCCTGACCTCTATGGAAACTAGTTTTATCTCTAACTGCTCCAATCTCTCCCTTAGTGCTCTATTTTCATCCTCTTGGTCTTCTACCTTCTTGGCTAGCTCAACATTGGTCACCATCTTGAAACTACTCACTTCTACCCAGGACTTACTTCTTGCTCTGATACCACTATAATAGGGAGATACTAAAAAATTGGCTCAAATTGTGTGTTTTTAATCAATTTAGCTTGCAAGTTCCCTCAAAGGTAATTGTTGAAGGTTTTGTCACTTATTTAGGTACTTTTCCTTGATTTCTTTCATGCTCTATGCTTCAAACTAACCTTGAGGTCTTCCTACCATGTTAGTTCTTGTTTTCATTCAAACTTGCTCTCAAGTCTCACAAAGGTGAAACTTTGCTTCTTTGTTCCAAACACCAAGATCACACACCAAGACTTGCAAGAGGTTTATGACATTGTATAACATCCTCTTAGACTTAATTCAACTTGGTTTTATGTTCTTTCAATTTGTCTTCTTACCCGATTTGAAGAAAAGCTCAAAACAGGGCTACAAGAAAAGAGCCCCAATTAGCCCTACTGCCAAAATGCTTATAACTCCACAAATTGACAAAAAACCTCATTAAACCTTTGCATTTATAAATACCCTTTATGGAGATCTTTCAAATTTTTTCTATGAGGAGATCTGACATGGCCGTACAATGACTGTCCTATATATGTGCCTAAAAACAAGGGTTTTTAAGGGTTTCAAGTCCTCTAACACCCCAACACCATTCCAAACACTTCTTCAAACCAAAAAATCTCTTGAGAAGTTCTATACCATCATTATGAAGCCTTCAAAACTCCTACTCTACAAGCATAAAGATAAAAACTTTATGTCCAACCAAGTTTCAAGAGGAAAAGTGCTCAAAAAACATTGTATTTCAATACTTTGGCTGCTCAAAATGCATTTCTCAACTAATTATTCATTGTAACACTCTTCCATATGGATTAAAATCTCTAATAAAACTTAATTCCACCTTGGGAAACCAAAATAAGGTTCACTTGGTGAGGGTTTGCAGAGCAACTTTGTTTTCACCATGAAAGTTCACTAGTTGGGCTATAGGAGCTCACCTAGTTAGCAACAAAAACCACTTTCTTTGCCATTGCCAATAAAAAAAACTAGTATGTAAAAGAAGGATATGTAAATAAACTTGACTCTTAGAGGCCATGGAGAAAGAGCCAAATAAAATCAAGTTGCTTCCTTTATTGAAGCCAAACCCTTACTCAACCGAGAACAAGGTAAAATAAAATAATTTTGCTGCAATGCTAAGACTTCACACCAGCACACAAACCTAGGTGAAAAATATTCAAAAAAACATGGTACAACTTCCCAAATGAAAATAGTGCAGCCAAATGCTCAGGAAGTACGGACTGCTATACCATTTGGAGCAAAAAGTGTTAGAAAAATGACAAAATCTTGAGTTTTTGTATTAAAATCTTATTTTCTTCAAATGCCAACCTAATAAAAAGTTTTGTGAGGCTTTAAATAGTCATTCACCACCCAAATCATGCCCAAGTGCGGACCAATAACTACCTTTTTCCTTATTTTTATAAATTTTCCAAATATTGTCAAAATGTTGCTTGACAACATTGACAATTTTTTGTACAATGAGCATTTTTGACTTGTGAGCCAAATAGACTTAACTCCACCATGTGAAATGGTTTTATAGAACCATAAAAAAATATTTCAATTCCTATCAAGGCTTTATAAGGATTTTTGACCATATTTCCACATTTTGCCCATTTTAGGCTTACAAAGCACAATAGGTCAAAAATAGACCAAAAACTCAACAAACAACAAAACTAAGATAGAAAAGAAACTAAAACACACTAAACACACTCTTTGGACATAAAACAAGTCCTTTTTTCAATCTTGACTAACATAGCCCATTTCAAACCAAAATTTGATGAAGTGCTCCATTAGCTTCACTAGATGCTCCTGCACCATGAGCCATCTTCGAGAATCTGTCCACCACCACAAATATAGACTCGTTCTCTTTGTGTGTCTTAGGAAATCCAAGTATTAAATCCATGCTTATGTCTTCCCAAGCTCTAACCAGAACTATCAAAGGCTAATGCAATCCCACATTCTGACTACTACCCTTTGCAACTTGACAAACATTGCAGCTCTGCACAAATTTCCTAAAATCCCTATGAATCTGAGGCCAAAAGTAATGTTCACTCACCAATGCTACTATTTTTTCAATGCCAAAGTGTCTTGCTAATCCTCCACTATGCTTCTCCTTTATCAGATTCTCCCCCATAGAACTCTTAGGTATACACAACTGAACTCTTTTGAATAACATCCCATCCTCAATGAAGTAATCTAGCCATTTGCTTCTATCTACCATAGTCGGTGCTCTACATGCTTTCCAAGGTTTTGAAAAATCTAGGTCATCATCATACAAGGTCTTCAACTCTTCAAATCCTAATACTATCACTCTCATCTCTATCAGCAAATTCATCCTTCTACTTAATGCATCAGTGACTTGTTGGCATGATTGGCATAACTGATGCAGATGAAGAATGATGACTGAACCGATAAAGGATTGTTTGTGATGACATTATGATGAAGAGATTGAGATTGCATGATTGGATGAATTTTATTAGTTATTTGTGTTGTCATTGATGGCAACTAGTGTTTACTATGTTGTATTTTGACATCTAAGTCCTTTTGGTATACCGGAAATGCCTTACCGGTATTGAAGATAGTGGACTGGAAATTAGGACCTTAACCAGTAAATGAGGAAATGTTTTGAATAGATCTAGCGATTGGTGATGATTTAAGTGTTGCATTTTGGAATGTGTTTGCATCATTGTAATACATATTTGGTCAGAACCGCATCATGCTTTGATGATCGGAAGCCATGTTTATGATTTTTGTTGTATGTTTGCTAGGGTTTAAGAAGGGTTTAAAGACTGGTTAAGAATTCTCTTAACCAGTAATGATTTTTGGTTTGGCGGTGATCTACATCAAGTTCAAATGTTGGTGATGACATGGGACATTTGAATATGGAAGTGTTCGAATGAATTTTTGGTGCATTTGAAGATGGAATTTCTTATGAAACAGCGAAGTGCTTAGAACAATGTTTTAAGGGTTTGACTTTGTATCGGATCGAGAAGCGATGATCATTCAATGGTTGTAATTGATTTGTAATTAATTTTAATGATCCATATGATGATCAACGATGATCTGTAATGAGTTGTAAAAGATCTCTGATGATCTATGTTGTAAGACTTAGGGTTTTGTAACCGACTAAGTTGTAAAGGCTATTTATATCGGTACAGTTGATGTTTGTTATGTCAGTGTTTTTGAGAAAAGTGTGAAGCTGAACCAGAGTATGAGATCTTCCAAAGTGTATAATATTTGGAGAAAGAATTGGATCTGATCAAGCAAGCAGTTAAGTGCTATAACCAGATCATTCATTGTTGTTATCCTAATAGTTACAATAGCAAAATCCCTTAACTGAGTAGGTCCTAATAGGCCTTTCATATAAATCCCTTAACCATGTAGCTCAACATCTGAGTGTTAAATCCTCTTGCGATGTTGATCCTAATAGGTCAAAGCTCCTAACAAGGCTCATCATCTAAATCCCTTAACCGGGTGACTCCTAATAGGGTCTATTCCTAACAGGGCATCTTTGTAAGCTTCTAATCAGGCTAGGCTCCTAACAGGGCACATTCTGAAAGAGTGCACATTTTTTGTGGGTACCAATTCCCATCGTGGTTTTTCCCTATTTGGGTTTCCACATGAAAAACATGGTGTTCATATGGTGAATGTTTTTATGTGTTGTTATGTTTTACTTTCAGTTTATGCATGTTGATGAACACTTAATGAGCAATTCTGATAAAATTGGTTTAACAGTTGGTTATCAGTGATTACCGGTAATGGTAAAGAGTTTATTACTAGTTAATGATTGATTTGGTGAAGTTTTGTAAGTTCAAGTTTTAAGTTTGAAATTGTTGTTAATACTAATTCACCCCCCCCCCTTCTCAATATTAACTAGATCCTCTAAGATTAATAATTGATATTAGAGAATTGGTCCTCTGTGTGCAAAAAGCTTAATATCTTGAGGGAAAGATCTTGAAGAAAAATGATGAAGAAGGAGGGTCCCAAGTTTATAGAGGGCAACTACCGGATCTGAAAAGACCGAATGAAGATATACATTAAAGGATTGGGTGCTTAGTATTGGAATCATGTGATAACCAGGTTTGTTGCTCCTACTACCAACCTCTTGACACCGAATGAGCTTAAAGAACAACAAGAAAACATTCAAGCCTTGGAAGCAATTGCAAGTACCTTATCTGATTCTAAGTATATAGATGTTCATGGATTAGAAACTACATTTGAGGTATGGGAGAAATTAGAATTGATTTATGGAGGAGATGAACATGTTCAAAGAGAAAAAGAAGAAAGTTTAAGAGGTAAATTTGATGATATGAAAATGGTTGATGGTGAGAACATTGCACAATATAGTCAAATGATTAAAGAAGTTGTAAGTGGTATTAAGAGTTTTGGAGGTAAGATTGATGATGATATTGTTGTTATTAAAATGCTTGGAACTCTCCTACCACAATATGGTATTAGAGTTTCTACAATTCAAGAACTGAGATCTATTTCTAAAGATAAAGTCATTGTTGATTCTCTTACTAGAAAGTTGACTACATTTGAGTTAAACAACTTTGATAATAGTGTTTCAAAAGCATCGGAATCTTCTTTTAAAGCTTTTGTAACCGGTACATCTGTTAGGAAAGGAAAGGATATTTGTCATAATCATGACTGCAAGTCTAGTCATGGAGGTAGCAAAGGTGAGGATGATAATGAAGATCATCTAATGGAACTTAAGGCACTATTGGCTAAAAGATTTATGAGAGGCACTAGTAAGTATAAAGGTAAATTACCTTTGAAGTGTTTTTCCTGCAATAAGATTGGACACATTTCTGCAAATTGTCCTAACGGTGATAGAAAGGAAAAGTTCAGGAAATTTAAAGGAAAAGGATAGAAACATTACTATGTTGCAGTGGATGAAGGTGTGACTGATGAAGAATCAAAAGAAGATGACAATGAGGAGATAGTGATTGTTGTTGTGAAGGAAGATCTGACCAATGAAAAGGCATCGGTGTCTCACATGGATAGTAGTGATGAATGGGTAATAGATAGTGGTTACTCACACCACATGACCGGTGATAGAAACAAGTTCTTATCCCTTGAAGAATTTGATGGTGGTGTGGTAACAACTCACCCTGCATGATTAAAGGTAAAGGAACTATTTCATTGAATGGAAAAAGTAATGCAGATGATGTCTTTTGGGTTGATGGATTAAAACATAACCTTTTGAGTGGTGTTCAATTAAATGATAAGGGATATCTTCTAGAATTTAAAAGTGGAGTGTGTAGGATTCTTGGAAGTAATGGAGAATCGATTGCTACTGGAAAGAAGAAAAGAGGTAATCTATTTCATCTTAATACTAATGTGAATAGTTGTTTGGTGGAAAAGATTGAATACAACTGGCTATGGCACAAGAGGTTTTGTCATGTGAATTTTGACAATTTGATAAAGGTTAGTAAATCAAGTATTGTGAGAGGTTTTCCCCTGCTTGTTAAACTGGATAATGTGTTATGTAAGGATTGTTAGATAGGTAAGGTGACTTTTGTATCTTTTAAGAGTAAGTATTTCTCTTCAGAAAATATTCTAGATTTGGTTCATACTGATCTTTGTGGTCCTGTGAGGATTAAGAGCTATTTTGGTGATAGATATTTCATTATTTTCACTAATGATTTTTCCAAGATGATGTGGGTAACTTTTTTAAGGGAAAAGTCTGAGGCATTCAATAAACTCAAAGCATTCAAAGCTTTATTTGAGAAATAAACTGGGAAGAATTTGAAATGTTTGAGATCTCACTGGGGAGGAGAATTTACTTATGATCAGTTTGTGAAGTCCTATGATGAACAAGGAATCAAGAGGTAGATGTCAGCTCCTAAAACTCCATAATAGAATGGGATAGCAGAGAGAATGAATAAAACAATTTTTGAAGCTTCTAGAACCATGTTGATTCAAGGTGAAGTACCGAAAATGTTTTGGAGAGAAGTAGTTAGCATTATTGTTTACACTTGAACTGGGTACTTGTCAAGAGAGGTAACAACAAAACACCTTATGAATTATGGCATAGAAAGAATCCTAATGTAAGTTACTTTTAAAAAATTGGGAGTAAATGTTTCATTAAACATGATGATTTCACTGGAAAGTTTGATGCAAAGTGTGATGAAGGTATTTTTCTTGGTTACTCTACAAAGAGTAAGGCTTTCAAATGTTATAACAAGAGAACAAAAAGGATCATTGAGAGTGCAAATGTGAAGGTAGTTGAACTCTCTGAGAAATCTTGTAAGACCAGCAGATCTAAACTTGAGAAACATGAATAAAAAACTTGTGTTTATTGAACCGGAAGTACAAAAGAATGATCAGCAGGAAAATGCAGAAATAGGTACTCAACCGGTAAATGAAGAAAGTGATGAAGAACATGAAGAACATGAAGTAGAAGGCACAACATGGGAACTGGTAATACCAAGATATGTCAGACTAAATTATTTAGAAGAACAAATTATAGGAGATAAAAATGTTGGTGTACAAACAAGAAGGAAAATCTGAGAAAACTCATGTCTGATTTTTACTATTGAACCTAAAACAATAAGAGAGGCATTGAAGGATGATGATTGGATTAATGCTATGAATGAGAAATTAGATCAGATAGAGAAGAACAAGACATGGACACTTGTACCTAGACTGAAAGACAAGAATGTGATTGGCACTAATGGGTCTTTAGAAACAAGTTGAATAAAGAAGGCAAGGTTGTGAGGAATAAGCAAGGTTGGTATGAAAAGGCTATGCACAAGAAGAAGGAGAATATTATGGAGAAACCTTTGCACCAGTGGCAAGATTAGAAGGAGTAAGAATCTTACTTGCTTATGTTGCATTTAAAGGCTTTACGGTCTACTAGATGGATGTTAAATCTACTTTTCTTAATGGAATCCTTGAGGAAGAAGTGTACATAGAACAACCAGATGGATTTTCTTTGTCTAATGATAAAGATAGGGTTTGCAAGTTACATAAGGCACTATATGGATTGAAGCAGGCACCGAGAGCATAGTTTAAGAGAATGCATGCACACCTGATCAAGATAGGATTCCAATGTACCAGTAAGGATAGTAGCATATATCTTAATACTGATGGAGACAGAGTGTTGATAGCTAAAGTATTTGTAGATGATATAATTTTTGGAGGTGATGATGATTTATGTATGGATTTTGCTAAGGAGATGAAGAAAGAATTTGAGATGTCTCTAATTGGTGAGATTAAGTTTTTCATTGGGTTGCAGGTCCAGCAATTGGACGGTGGAATATTTATCTATTAGAGTAAGTATGTAAAGGAAGTGTTGAAAAAATTTTGCATGGAGGATTGTAAACGGGTTGGTACTCCAATGGTGACAAGTTGTAAATTGTCTAAACATAATGATTCACCCTTTGTTAATGAAAAAGAATATAGGTCCATGATTGGTAAGTTGCATTATGTTGTTCACAGTAGGCCTAATATTGCACATGTTGTTGGTTTGGTTGCTAGATTTGAGAAGGACCCCAAGGAGACTCACTTGGTAGTGGTGAAAAGGATATTCTAGTACTTGAAGGGTACAATAGATTACGACCTATGGTATCCTTATAAAAATGATTTTTCTTTGGAAGTGTTTATTGATACAAATTGGGCAGACAATGTTGATGACAGGAAAAGCACTACCAGTGGAGCTTTTCTTCTTGGAGGTAGATTGGTTGCTTGAAAAAGTAAGAGGCAAACATGTGCATCATAGTCAACAATAGAGGCAGAGTATGTTGCAACATCAATGAATTGCATGCAAGCAATCTAGATGAGACATGTGTTATTAAATTTTAAACTTGATATGTCTGAACCAATAACTATTTATTGTGACAATACAAGTGCTATTAATATTTCAAAAAAATTTGTGTTACATGCAAGGACAAAGCACATAGAATTAAAATATCACTTTCTATGGGAGAGAGTACAGGAAAGACAAGTTAGAATGGAGTATGTGACAAGAAAAGAGTAACTAGCAAACATTTTCACAAAACCATTGCCAAAGACTAGGGCTAGTGTAAGATCATGGGGGGCCAAAAAGTGGTGATATGAAAAAAAATATCCCTCTCCACTTGCCTAAAAACGTGAAAATCCATGTTGACTTTTTGCTTGGCCTGGGTGTCAGTACACCTTGCCATGGTAAACACCTAAGCAAATCAGATATCGGATAAAATCGGGTATCTGATAATTTTGGATATCCAATTTTTATAGGTAATTTTAAATAAAAAATAAATTATATAATATATAATATATAATAATATATTATATATTATATAATATGTATTATATAATATATTATTATATTATATATTATATTATTATATTATATATTATATTATAATATTATAATATTATAATATATTATATATTATTATATTATATAATATAAAGTTATTGTAAAATAATTTAAGTATAAAAATCGGATATCCAATTTTCTGAGACAATATAATTAGACTATGACAGCCCATGAGTTATTTTTAACCCACGGGCTATGTGATTTTTTTGGAATCCGATATTCGGTTATTAGACCCAAATTTGCTAAAAAATACATTAAAAGATAGGATTTTTATTGTTTTCAATCATTTTCATTCATTTTTTGTCTTTTTTTTAATGTTTATTTATTTTTTCACTGAAAATGTGGTTTTTTTCATGAAAACTAGGTTTTTTAAAATCAAATACAAAATTGTTCAAATTTGTTAACTAAATTCAATTGCTTACATTCAATTAGGTTAAAAATGGGGGATAACAGTGAAAACATTGATCAATCACAACCGCAACAACCAAACCCTCCTTTGCCAAAACCCCCCTCAATTCAGGATTTAATTGTAGAAAATTTGAACCAATTGAGGGGGATTGCAGATGTCTATCATTTGATCCCTCGCCTAAACCCAATGTTTGATCCCCTCACATCAATCATAAAGAGTATGGAAACCATCACTGAGGAGCAAAATGCCACTCTTTTGTGGTGAGATTCTATGAGGGAATAATATGCGGATGGCTTGTCCTATAAGGAGATCAAGGATCTCGAGATATCCAAAGCTGCTATTGTCGCATTGTTTGTGAATCCCCACACTAGTCAACCCGTAGACCCCAAAAAAAAAAAAGTTTCTATTAAATGGTGCACAAATGAAGGTATTGTAAAACCTTTTGGGATCGTTGGTGGATGGTTTTCGAAAAACCACCCAACAACATTCTTGATGTACCCTTCTACTTCATAAAAACATTGTATGCTTAGTTTGTTTTAGGAAAACATGTGAACTACTTTGACATCCAACCTTTCCAGGGTGTGGGTTTAGGTATGCCCCAAAATAGACCTCGGGCAGTCAGAGTAGTCCAAGGCCCATGTGTCCCCCCTCCTCCTATTGATCCCCCACCTCCAGTGCAGCATCTAGATATCATTTGTGAGGCGGCATCACAGACCATATCGGCTATTCACTCTTTGAGTAGCCTTTTGGTTTCTTAGGCTGGGTCAGTAGCTCAGCCTACTTTTGATGGTAGTAGTGCATCTGGTGGCATTGACATGTCCTCCTCGGCTCCACAGATTTGCATGTCCCATAGTTGTGTAATGTGTGGGCATGTATGCTTGGGTCCAGTTGGACATCCTGTTGATCCTCTCATGCACAGTGTAGATTATGAGGTGCATGAGATGCACGATGCACCAGATGTTATGACATAGACTAGAGGATACCCTGGGGAGTCCTCACATGCTAGAGGTGAGGAGGCACCTTCATCATACATTAATGATGTAGTGATAAGATTTGCATTTTCATGGTTCATTCTAAATTTTAAATGAATATTTATAATCTAGATAATATTAAGTACTAATTTTTATTTACATGGTCTATTTAATAGTTGATGACCGAGGAGGAGTTGACACAGATCCAAGAGGGCACCTTGATGGCCATTTCATTTGGCCTTGATATCTTGATGGTACATATATTATTGCACCTAATCATTTGTATTTTATTGTATAGACATGCTCATCATTTATATTGGTATTAATTAGATTATGTAGTATCTTGCATGTATATCTTATTTTACTCTTGTAGGGCACAAGCAGAATGAGTACGGGGCTGTGTGAATTAGGATTCGGTAGTGGAGTTGGAGACAAGAAAAAGGTAATTGAATGCAAACACGATTGAATGAAAAGTTTAAATAACTTATAGTGAGTATACACGTCTAGACGTAGATTGATAGTTTCATATACTTGTTGTGTATATGTACAGAGAATTCTTGGCTTCACATCCTTGTTGACTACACTCAGTATACCTGAAGATGAAGAAGAAGAAGAAATTCCTCGAGTACATGTGTGTTTATTTTATTTTGTGTTTAGTAGATATAATTTGTTATTATCGGTGACAATTATATCCTAACTTGTATCAATGTCATGTTTGTGAACATATGTAGGTTGTGTATGAAAATAATGAAAACATACCTCCTCTACCGAAGACATACATCAAGAGTCCTGCAAAGATGAAGAGAAAATGTGGAGATGAGGTAAACAAGAATAGTTCTATTATAGTTCATTTTTATGTTAACTTTTTGAATGTGAGTTATATAATATGACAAATCTTAATCATGGTTTGTTTTTTCTTGTGCAAGATCCTTCAGAGCCGAGCAGTGCGATGAACAGGATCGATTTTGATGATCCATCAATAGCTTAGGATGTTATAGATATTTTTGGGATGCTTACATGTCTAGTTGGCATGTATATTTTGTATATGGACATGCATTCACGTATATAGACATACATTTTGTTTGAGTTGGCGTTTATACCATATTTGTGTATGGACATACACTTGTAATCATTTGACATTTTCATATAGACATAAGTTGATATTTGATCATATAAATTGTTTCTCATATGTACATGGTGTTATCATGGAAATATTTAATCTTCATTCCAATAATTAACAATAGTTAATAATGGTTATTTAATGAACAATACAATTCATTTCATTTCATCATAAGTGTTGTTTGTATAATGAACAATACAATTCATTTAATGAACAATACAATAAAATTTACTTAATCAACAATATAATAGAATTAATTATTATCCTATGCATGCTCCTATTTCTCCCCCCCCTCCACTTAGTCGAACGCTTAGGGTCATACCCTACCGGCGTCGTCCCTTGAGCACCCTAAGTGCTAAAAATTGTCAAACTTTGATGGGCCCTAACTCAGAATTCATAGCACCTGTCAATAATCCATTTGAACCTATGGGGCCATGAGAGAGGTCCCTAGAAAAGCCTATATTTTTTTTTCAAGTTTCCCTATGGTTTTATTAGGGCAGCATTTTTTCGGTTGGCAAAAAATCATCAGTCTCATTTAATCGAATGTTGTCACGTGGCCAATTTCTCGTTCTGCTCGTCATGATAATGAACCATCAGCTCTGACATGTCTAGTTAGGCATTATTACCCTATGCATGCTCCTATCTTTCCCTCCCACTTGGTCAAACGCTCAGGGTCATACCCTACCGACATCGTCCCTTGAGCACCCTAAGTGCTAAAAATTGTCAAACTTTGATAGGCCCTAACTCAGAATCCATGGCATCTACAAATGATCTGTTTGAACCTACGGGTCCACTAGATGGGTCCCTCAAAAATCCTATCTCGGTTTTTCAAGTTTCCCTGCGATTTTATTACGGCAACATTTTTTTGATTGGTGAAATAATCATCAGTCTCATTCAATCAAATGTTGTCACGTGGCCAATTTCTCATTCTTCTCGTCATGATAACGAACCGTCAGCTCAGACATGTCTAGTTAGGCATTATTACCCTATGCATGCTCCTATTTTTCCCCCCCACTAGGTCGAACGCTCGAGGTCATACCCTACCGATGTTGTCCCTTAAGCACCCTAAGTTCTAAAAATTGTCAAACTTCGACGGGCCCTAACTAGGAATCCAGGGCACCTACAAATTATCTGTTTGAACCTACAAGGCCATGAGAGGGGTCCTTACAAAATCTTGTATAAGTTTTTCAAGTTTCCCTAAGGTTTTATTAGGGCAGCATTTTTTCAGTTAGCAAAAAAATCATCTCTCATTCAATTGAATGTTGTCGTGTGGCCAATTTCTCATTCTGCTCATCATGATAATAAACCATTGGCTAAGACATGTCCAGTTAGGCATTATTACCCTATGCATTTTCCTATTTTCCCCCCCCACTAGGTCAAACGCTTGGGGTCATACACTATTGGCATCATCCCTTGAGCACCCTAAGTGCTAAAAATTATCAAACTTTGACAAGCCCTAACTTGAAATCCGTGGCACCTACAAACAATCTATTTGAACCTACGAGGCCATGAGAGGGGTCCCTACAAAATCCTATCTTGGTTTTTCAAGTTTCCCTATGGTTTTATTAGGGCAGCATTTTTCCAGTTGGTGAAAATATCGTCAATCTCATTCTGTTGGTATTTTGGTATGGTTTTGTCATTGATGTCAACACCTACTAAAACACTAGCACTTTGGAGATCTAGCAGCATTCACCGGCAAGCAAGTAACTACTGCACAGTTACTAGTATATAGTTCACCGGCAGGATATAATGATCACCGGCACTTGGAATGATATGGAAGACACCTGGTAATGTCAAAGACATTGTGTGGACACTTTGTTTTGAAGAATTAATCATTGGTATAATCTTATTTGTGTATTTGCTTTTACTGGCAAATAGGTCTAGGGTTACCTAGGGTTACACCGGCAGGTTTATCTTTTCCAGATCAGCATGGCATGCTATGAAGATGATTTATTATTGTTGTAAATGCATTAAGCTGACATGTTTAATCGGTTATTGCATCGGATATTATATTATTTGTAAAATGTTTTTATTGTAATATCTTGTAGAGATGACCTACTAAAATTGGTCTTAGGCTATGGTATAAATGTAAGATCTTATTTGTAAGATCGAATGTGGAATGCGAAAAAGGATTGTGAGAAGGTATATGCGAGATTAAGCAGAGGTATACACAAAGACATCATTTAAAGGTGAAGCTAGGTTTTTGTGAAAGCATATCAGCATTACACCGGTACTGAATCCAGCATATGAAGATGCTATTTTGTGCAGTACATTCTTATTGGATTTAACCATCCAACTGTAGTCAGTGTGACTCCCATTTGTGATTGAGCAATGAGCTCTAGGTTGTTGGCCTTTTTGCATGTCCAGACCCCATTTATGTACACTTACTATCTACAGTAGTATCATTTGATTGTGGGTAAGGTTTCCCACTGTGGGTTTTCCCCTTACATGGTTTCCACATACAAATATTGATGTTATGTGTTATGGATGACTTTATGTTTATGTTTCATGCATTAATCTTTACCGGTATAGCAATTTATTGTTAACACTATCTACCGGCATACTTAACTGGTTTATCGGTATTAAGCTTTAAGTTGGTTAAGTTTTTTTTGGTTTGAATTTATTAGACAACTGATTCACCCCACCCCCCCCCCCCTTCTCAGTTGTCTCCAGGACCTCACAATTGGTATCAAAGCTTAGTCCTCTTTTTGCAGAAGTTTAACAGCTTGAGGAGATCCAATGACTACTAATTATTTCAAGAAGGACAGTCCTAAACTTGATGGAACCAACTATGGGATATGGAAGATCAGGATGGAGACACATCTGAATTGCATTGGTAAAGACATCTAGGAAGTTACAAAGAATGGTTATATTGCTATTGTAGTTGGTCAGACTACTCCAACTACCTTAGCTAAAGATGAGGAGAATGATTGCAAAGCAAGAGAAGCACTTTTAAGTGCTTTATCAGATCAACAAATCATGGGATTATCAGATAGGTCTACTACTAAAGCTATTTGGGATCATTTGGAAACACTGAATGAAGGAGATTCCATAGTCAAGATTGCAAAACTTGAAAGCTTCCGAGTCAGGTATGAACATCTGAAAATGGAAGAAGATGAAAGGATTTCTGCCTTTATGGAAAGAGTAAATGAAATTGTTTTGGGTATTAAATGTTGTGGAGAAACCTTGAGTGAGGATGAAATTGTTTCAAAAATCTTAAGAGGTTTGCCACCGGCATATAAAATGAAGGTTACTACTATAAATGAGTTGAGAACAATGCCTAATACATCAGTAACTAGGGATACATTGATTGGAAAACTTTCAGCTTTTGAAATTGAGGAATTTGGTCCTGTTGCTACTATAAAGACAGATTTGGCCTTTAAAGCATCAACATCATCTGCTCCATCATTTGACAAATCAGATTGGAAAGCCTTTTATGCAAGAGAACTTAAAGAAACTAGGAAGGAGAATGAAGAGCTTGAAGAACTTGAAGCACTATTTGCAAGGAAAATGTCAAAAGGTCCAGTTGGAAGTAAGTATGAAGGTAAAGCACCCTTTAAATGTTTTAACTGCAATAAGATTGGTCATATGGCTTCGAGATGCCCTGATAGGCTAGAAGGACATACAAGCCTAATCCTGAATATCAGAGATACAGATTTAAGAAGAACAAAGACAAATCTTGTTACATTGTTGATGAAGGTGTGACTGATGATTCTGATGAGGATCCAGCAGACAATGGATGGGTTTTTGTTGCTATAACAGAATATCAATCGACACCTACTGCTCAACCAATAGAACAAGCCCTATCAGCTAAAGTTGAAGTAAAGGATGAATGGATCATTGACTCAGGATGCTCACATCATATGAAAGGAGAAAAAGGTAAATTCTTGAACTTTCAAGAATACAATGGAGGTTTAGTAAGATTTGGAGATGACAAAGCCTATTCAATCAAAGGTAAGGGTACAATATCTCTTGATGGTAAGAATAACACTGACAATGTCTACTATGTTGAAGGATTAAAGCATAATCTTTTAAGTGTTGGTCAATTGGTTGAGAAAGGATTTCAGTTACAATTTAAAAATGGAAAATGCAAAATCATGAATAGAACTGGTTTGGAAATTGCAACCGGTAATAAGATTAGAGGTAATATCTTTCATTTGAATAACAGTGAAAAGGCATGCTTGATTGCACATATAGATGAAAGTTGGTTATGGCATAAGAGACTCTGTCATGTAAACTTTGATTGCATGGTAAAGATTAGTACTTCTAAGGCAATTAGAGATCTACCTAAAATTGTGAAACCTTAGAATACAATTTGTAAGGAATGTCAATTTGGAAAACAAGTTAGAGCTAGTTTCAAAAGTATTCCAGAAAAATCCAATAATGCTCTTGATTTGATTCACACTGATTTATGTGGTCTAGCTAGAACTAAAAGCTTACAAGGTGATAGATATTTCATGCTAATTATTGATGATTATTCTAGAATGTGTTGGGTTACTTTTCTCAGAAAAAATTAGAAGCACTTGGAAAGTTCAAACTGTTCAAAGCAATGGTTGAAAATGAAACCGATAAGAAAATCAAATGTTTAAGATTAGATCAAGGAGGAGAATTCACATCTAAGGACTTTAATACATTCTGTGAAGTGAATGGAATCAGAAGACAGTTATCAGCACCTCAGACACCACGACAGAATGGAGTTGTTGAAAGGAAAAACAAAACTATCTTGGATGCAGCAAGAAGCATGTTATCAAAAGCAAATCTACCACATGTGTATTGGAGAGAAGCAGTCAACACAACCGTCTATACATTCAACAAAGTTCACATCAAAGGTTAAACTAGTAAGACCCCTCATGAACTATGGTTTGGTAATACTCCTACTCTTAAGTATTTCAGAATTTTTGGAAGTAAATGTTATATTAGAAGAGATGAGTATATTTGCAAATTTGATCCTAGAAGTGATGAAGGAATATTTCTTGGTTATTCATCTAAGAGCAAGGCATATAGTTGTTTTAATAAGAGATTGCAGAAAATTGTTGAGAGTACAAATGTAAAGATTGATGAACAATTCAGAGGAACTTCAAGGTATATAGACTCTGAACCGGAAACAGAAATTGTGACAAATGAACCTACACTAAATCCACCAGTACAGAATGAAAATCCAGTTACCCCAGTACCATCAGAGGATTCCACAGTAATTGAACAACAACAACAAACTAAGACACCTTGGTATGTAAGATTTAATCATTCTGAAGATCAGATAATTGGAAACAAATTTAAAGGAGTTATGACAAGAGGAAGATTGGAAAATGAAGTGGTATGTCTTATTTCTCAAATTGAACCATCATTTGTTAATGAGGCATGCGAAGATAAATTTTGGATTAAAGTTATGGAAGAAGAATTAGGACAAATTGAGAAAAATAATACTTGGACATTAGTTCCTTGGCCTAAAGATAAAAATGTAATTGGAACTAAATGGGTATTTAGAAACAAACTTAATGAAGATGGTAAGGTTGTCAGAAATAAAGCAAGACTAGTGTGTAAGGGATATTCTCAGAAAGAAGGAGTTGATTACAATGAGACCTTTGCACCGGTAGCTAGAATTGAGGAATTCAGATTATTCTTGGCTTTTGCAGCTCACAAGAACTACAAAGTTTATCAAATGGATATTAAATGTGCATTCTTGAATTGAGATCTTGAAGAGGAAGGCTATATTGAACAACCTGATGGATTTTCTTTGACAGATGACAATGATATGGTTTGTATGTTAAGAAAAGCTCTGTATGGATTGAAACAAGCCCCAAGAGCTTGGTATGTAAGGTTGGATAAGTATCTTGTAAAGATTGGTTTTACTAAAGGAAATGTAGACAACAATTTATATTACAAAATAACTAATGATGACATCTTGATTAGAGAAGTATTCATTGATGATATAATCTTTGGAGGAGAAGATGGATTATGTAAGGAATTTTCTATTAAAATGCAGCAAGAATTTAAAATGTCTATGAATGGAGAAATAAAATTCTTTTTTAGGATTGTAGATTTTACAGACTGACAAAGGTATATTTTTGAGTCAATCCAAGTACCTGAAAGAGTTACTAAAGAAATTTGGAATGGACAACTCTAAACTGATAAGCACACCTATGACTACAAATGACAAATTATCTCAAAGGGATGAATCTACACCTGTTAATCCAACTAGATACAAATCTATGATAGGAGGTTTATTGTATTTGACACAAACCAAACCTGATATTATGAATGCAGTATGTATTGTTTCTAGATTTCAAAGTAATCCTAGGGAAAATCACGAGTTGACAGTAAAAAGGATTTTCTGGTACTTACAAGGCACTGCAAATCTTTGATTATGGTATCCTAGAGATGAAAATTTTGATCTATGTACATACACAGATGCAAATTGGGCAGGAGATGTGGATGATAGAAAAAGCACCACTGGCGGAGCATTCTTTCTTGGAAAGAGATTAGTTTCTTGGTTGAGTAAGAAACAGAGTTGTACATCTTTATCAACAGTAGAATCAGAATATGTTGGAGCATCAACTAACTGTACACAGGTACTATGGCTGAAACAAATGTTGAAAGACATAAAGGAAAAATGCAAGGAATCTATTACTATATATTGTGATAACACTGCAGCAATTGATATATCTAAGAATCTAGTATTACACTCTAAAACAAAACAAGTTTCTATCAAACTGAATTTTTTAAGGGAAAAAGTTGAAGAAAAGGAGATAAAACTGGTTTATGTGAATATTAAAGAACAACTTGCAGATATTTTCACAAAACCTTTGCCTAAGGAGACCTTTGAATATCTCAGAGATTAGCTTGGAGTCATACCACCACTGGTAGAGACTTAGACAGTTGATGATTATCATCAACCGACAGAATTGAAAGACAAATCTTTTACTCCAGTCTTTGATGAGGAAGCTACTTCTCAGGGGGAGTAGTTGGTATATTGAATTGATTGGTATTTTGTATATGAACTTGGTTTTATTATAACTTTGGCATTTGATGTCAAAGGGGGAGAGATATCTATGGAAAAACACATTATCTTATAAGGAAAGATTGGTATTGAAAATCTTTGGATAAACACATGTTGCTCCCAAGGGGAGAGATTGTTGTTTAGGGGAGATTGTTGGTTTTTGGTATTTGACATTTCTGTTTAGGCACTTTGATGGTTTTTCCATCTTTTGTTGCCATCAATGCCAAAGGGGGAGATTTTTGATATTTTGGTATGGTTTTGTCATTGATGTCAACACCTACTAAAACACTAGCACTTTGGAGATCCAACAACATTCACCGGCAAGCAAGTAACTATTGTACAGTTACTGGTATATAGTTCACCGGCAAGATATAATGATCACCGACAATTGGAATGATATGGAAGACACCTGGTAATGTCGAAGAAATCATGTGGACACTTTGTTTTGAAGAATTAATCATTGGTATAATCATATTTGCATATTTTCTTTTACCGGCAAATAGGTCCAAGGTTACCTAGGGTTACACCGACAGGTTTAGCTTTTCCAGATCAGCATGGCACGCTATGAAGATGATTTATTATTGTTGTAAATGCATTAAGCCGACATGTTTAATTGGTTATTGTATCGGATATTATATTGTTTGTAAAAATGTTTTTATTGTAATATCTTGTAGAGCCGACCTACTAAAATTGGTCTTAGGTTATGGTATAAATGTAAGATCTTATTTGTAAGATCGAATGTGGAATGCGAAAAAATATTGTGAGAAGGTATATGCAATATTAAGCAGAGGTATACACAAAGACATCATTTAAAGGTGAAGCTAGGTTTTTGTGAAAGCATATCAACATTACACCAGTACTGAAACCAGCATATGGAGATGCTATTTTATGCAATACATTCTTATTGGATTTAACCATCCAACTGTAGTCAGTGTGACTCCCATTTTATGATTGAGCAGTGAGCTCAAGGTTGTTGGCATTTTTGCATGTGCAGACCCCATTTATGTACACTTACTATCTGCAGTAGTATCATCTGATTGTGGGTAAGTTTTCCCAGCATTTTTTTTCCGTTTACAGGGTTTCCACGTACAAATATTGGTGTTATGTGTTGTGGATGACTTTATGTTTATGTTTCATGCATTAATCTTTACCGATATAGCAATTTACTGTTAACACTGTCTATCGGCATACTTAACTAGTTTACTGGTATTAAGCTTTAAGTTGGTTAAGTGTTTTTTGATTTGAATTTATTAGACAATTGATTCACCCTCCCCCCTCTCAGTTGTCTCTGGGACCTAACACATTCAATCAAATGTTCTCGTGTGGCCAATTTCTCATTCTGCTCCTCGTGATAACAAACCATGGGCTCTCACATGTCCAGTTAGGAATTATTACCCTATGCATGCTCCTATTTTTTCCCCCCACCCAGTCGAACTCTCGGGGTCATACCCTACGGATGTCATCCCTTGAGCACCCTAAGTGCCAAAAATTGTCAAACTTTGGTGGGCCCTAACTCAAAATCTGTGGCACCTATGAATGATCCTCTTGAACCTATAGGTCAATGATAGGCATCCCTACAAAATCTTATCTCTATTTTTTAATTTTCCCTATGGCTTTATTAGGGCAGCATTTTTTCGGTTGACAAAAAAATCGTCAGTCTCATTTAATCAAATGTTGTCACGTGGCCAATTTCTCATTCTGCTCATCGTGATAATGAACCCTTAGCTAAGAAATGTCTAGTTAAGCATTATTACCCTATGCATGCTCCTATTTCCCCCACCCACTAGGTCAAACACTCGGGGTCATACCCTACCGACGTCGTCCCTTGAGCACCCTAATTGCTAAAAATTGTCAAACTTTGACGGGCCCTAACTCAAAATCCATGGCACCTAAAAACACTTTTTTTGAACTTATGAGGCCATGAGAGGGGTCCCTACAAAATCCTATCTTGGTTTTTCATGTTTCCCTATGGTTTTATTAGGGTAGGATTTTTTCGTTTGGCAAAAAAATCGTCAATCTCATTCAATCAAATGTTGTCGCATGGCCAATTTCTCGTTCTGCTCATCATGATAACAAACCATGGACTCGTACATGTCCACTTAGGAATTATTAACCTATGCATTCTCCTATTTTTTCCCCCCACTTGGTTGAACTCTCAGGGTCATACCCTACGGATGTCGTCCCTTGAGCACCCTAAGTGCCAAAAATTGTCAAACTTTGGCGGGCCCTAACTTGGAATCCGTGGAACTTGCGAATGATCCATTTGAACCTACAAGTCCATGATAGGCATCCCTACAAAATCCTATCTCAGTTGTTCAATTTTCCCTACGGTTTTATTAGGGCAACATTTTTTTGGTTGGCAAAAAAATCGTCAGTCTCATTCAATCAAAATTTGTCACATGGCCAATTTCCTGTTCTGCTCGTCATGATAATGAACCATCAGCTTAGACATGTCTAGTTAGGCATTATTACCCTATGCATGCTCTTATTCCCCCCCCCACCAACTTGGTCGAACGCTCGGGGTCATACCCTATCAGTGTCATCCCTTGAGCACCCTAAGTGCTAAAAATTGTCAAACTTTGACAGACCCTAACTTGGAATCCATGGCACGTGTGAGCAATCTGTTTGAACCTATAGGGCCACAAGAGGGGTCCCTACAAAATCCTATCTTGGTTTTTCAATTTTCCCTATGGTTTTATTAGGGCAGCATTTTTTCAATTGGCAAAAAAATTGTCAGTCTCATTCAATCGAATGTTGTCACGTGGCCAATTTCTCATTTTGCTCATTGTGATAATGAACTGTTAGCTAAGAAATGTCTATTTAGGAATTATTACCCTATGCTTGCTCCTATTTCCCCCCCCCCCCCCCACTTAATCGAATGCTCGGGGTCATACCCTATCGGCGTCATCCCTTGAGCACCCTAAGTGCTAAAAATTATCAAACTTTGACGGGCCCTAACTTAGAATCCTTGGCACCTACAAATGATCTGTTTGAACCTACATGGCCAAGAGTGGGGTCCCTACAAAAGCCTATCTCAGTTTTTCAAGTTTCTGTACGGTTTTATTAGGGCAACATTTTTTGCAAAGTTGGCAAAAAAATCATCAATCTCATTCAATGAAAAATAAAATATAGATAAACAAGAATTACACTGTAGACACATAATGATCATCAGTATTTCCATGTATTGTATACACATAATTATCATTACACTTGCATGTGACATCCATGAAGGGATATGCAAACATGAATTTTGTTCATTATCAATACAACTACACCAATGTACTCATGTACAAATACATTGTATATCATCAATATAACTAAACCAATTTGCTCATGGACATTGTATATCATCATAACAAAGTTACATCAATTCACATCCATATATAAATACAACATCCCACTTCATCTGCATCATACATCCTCATGTCCTAAGAGAAAAGCTTATGTACAACAATGTCTGCATATAAATCAAGACCAAAATAAGCAACCTTTTATGTGGAATGAATGTGCTACAAGAACCAAATTATAACACTTAATACAAATTATTTTGTCCAATTATAAATAGATCATTTGAAACTTTTTTAAGACGTACAAGATTTTATAATTACGAAACTTACTAGTTTCTCTGCAAAGTATACAAGCATAACTTTGAAGAAAGACGCATCTTGATTAAAGCCCTTCTCACTGTATTTCTCTACATGGTTGAAGATGATGGTAGATATGGTCATTTATAAATAGAAATATATTCACTTGACTTAGTGTTTATGCATAAAATTTAATCTCATTAATGCACAAAGGAATATGTACCATCACCAAGAGTAAACTAGTCAATGATGAATGATCTAGCATGAATCTATATTTTTAAGAATTGTTAGTCTACACATAAAATGCATGGATGAACATAAAGGCTTTATGATAATCACTTCAACTGAAATGCATGATAATAAATGAAAAGGTGGGATTATATACCATAAAAAATACATCCCTTCAAATTATATCAAGAGAACCCACTATGTTGACGCAAAAATCATAATGCGATATTGCTGTATATCACAAAAAAAACCTGCATGAGCATAAAGGTTTTGCGATAATTATATCATCAAAAATTGTCAAATAGTGTTGTCTAATAACAAAAATTGTAAAGCTCATCAAATGCATGATAATAAGTCATGTTGCAAAAATACGTCCCTTCCAATTATATTGAGTGTACCCATTATGTGCATGCAAAAATTGTGTTGCCAAAAAAAAGCGTTCATCAATAGACCTTCATTTTGAACACATCCTTAACATACACATAACAAACTTTAACATTAAGGTTTAATGATCATTGTTTGAAATGAAATGCATGATAAAAAAAAATAAGGCACCATTAAAGACCTACTACTCGAGTATGCCTAAAGGATCATCTCTTTACTTAAGAGTATCCAGTATTGCTTCATGATCAGCAATAGTCACTATCCATAGCTCTTTGGTCTTCGGTTTTGCTTGATGCTTCAACAACTTGAAATTTGTAGCTATAATAAGGTATGAACACATTAGAATGGTTTTGTGTCTCTTATAGTCTTCAAATGCAGGTATGCCATTCTTTCTAATCATGTATGTTTGCAACCAAGTTGCCACAACAACAATTGAACCTGTAGGATATGTGAACCCATCATCATCTATCACTGGTTGTGTTAGCTTCTATTTTACCTTTACACATTGTGCCAACCAATATTCTGATCTCTCTTCATTCCCTTATGATGTAACAACTACAAAAGAATGTCCTGGCTATACAAGATCTGATAGATGGTCATACTCAAGTGAACTTTCCATGTCATCGTTTGACAAGGATATTGTTTGAGATAAAGGAGTTAGATATTGGGGAACCCACGTATCAACCCACTCACTTAACTCACACTGATCCCAATCACACCGAACATAACTCTGACAAAAACAAGCCAACGCTCATGTCCAAATGGTCCATGTACTTTCATCTAAGCTGAGAAATGAATGCATCTTTGAAGAATCTTTAATTGTTTGACAATCCAATTTGTATCCCACTGTGCTCTCCTCAACCAACCAAAAGAATTTGGTCACTGTTGAATCAAGAGTACCTTCATGTGACAATTTTGAACTACACCAATCAACAATAAAACATGCATCAAATAAATTTGCACCTAAAATCCTCAATTGCTCCTTAACTAGAGCTTTCTTCAAACAAGCACCTGCTCGACCATGCTCCCCCTTCCCATGCCCTGCCTAAAAAAAACACCAAATATGAGGTATACACCTCTCTACATGCATTATACTCAACCAATAAAATATACAGGCATTCTTGAATTGACCCATACAGTTATCTGACCATATGATATGTTGATCAATTGCAATATCTTTCTCATGCAAGAACTCAAAAAAAATCTCAAAAGAATGTTGCACATACTCGAAGGAGTGTGATCTATCATCACTCATATAAAAATGATACTCCCTAATTATCTTCCTGTCCTCTTTTGTACTATCAGAAGCATGTCTATATGTAATGTGAATAAAAATAGCAATTTGGATTGAATTGTAGTACTAAGACTGTACCTCATTCTGTGGTTGAAATGTATAGTTCTCTCCAAAATCAACCACTGATACAATAGTGCCAATCGGGAAAGAGTTCTTACACATCTTGAATTGTTGATCCAACCACTAAGACCTATGGGTGTGCCTTGCATACTTGTAGAAAATATTTTCCTTAAAATCCAAAATAAAATCAACAACACTCACTTCTCTTGAGACTAATTTGCATCTAGAACCTTCACCTCCACTCTTCAAAGTATATTTCACTATCCCATATCTTTTTTTCTCAACATAATTCTTTCCAAACTCATGTTCACTGCCCTCATGAAAACATGAAACAAACTTTGACAACCCACCACATTCTGAGCACTTCTCATTTAAACAATTATTTCTATAGAAATAGCAGCCATCATCTCTAGGGCATAAAAATAGATCTTGCAAGTCTCTTGATGATCTTGAAAATAAAATTGCACCACACTCTTGCAACATCTCATTAGTATGCATCGTAGAACGAATATGGCAAAAACATTCATGGTACATTGAAAACTCCACATGGTACTTGCAACAACAAGTACTACGAATCTTAAGAGGAACACAACAAAATGGCTTCAAAGATTCAAAGGCCCTTTGTGATATTTGCAAAGTAAAATGCACTTCACAAAAAAATGTGTACAACATTGTTTGGCTTGATTCCAAGAAATTTTTGGGATGCGGTGTGCAGTCTTGGTTGTCAATTCTTAATTTCAAACCGTCCTTTACATTGGGTGGCACTCTAGAATTAGAGTGCCAAAATTGTTGAATCTCCTCCTTCACATTGTCAGTCAACTTTCTATCAACACGTGGAAGTCTCCCACCAAAAGCCCATGTATTATGTTGAAGTGGATCATCAAGTCTTTGTCTTCGAGCAAGTGCTCTATCCAAACTTTTATGGTTTATGTTAAAATAAACACAAGTTTGTCTCATTTGATGAGGCTTCCTCAATTGATGGCTTACTAAGGAGGTTGTAATCACTCTTCGATTATCTCTCTTATCTCTTTTTTTGGTATTCTTTCCAATAGAATTGAGAGCATCAAATAGATTTTTGCCAATAATAGAATTTATCTCCATCTTCTTGTTCATATGATCTTCAATTTGTTTAGAAATGGTCTCATCTTTATCATCTTTAGCAATTGAAAAAAGAGTTGGCAATGCTCGGTCAATGTCTTATTGCTAAAATTTTGGTCGAATAGTTGTATAGCCCACAACCGAACAGTTCTTGTTGACCTCTTGCCTTCAAGATTCGCAATAATGTTCACATCAATTTCAAGTAACCTTTTTGGGGTTCTTGAAGGTCTTGGATTTGGAATTTGTCTTTCATCCATGAGAGGGTCTTCATTTCTAAAGTAATTAGGTATTACATAATGTTCACTTGGTTGAGCAATTCCACCTTCAATGTCAAAGTTTTCCACATTTTCACCTCCAATGTCAGAATTTTCCACATGTTCACCTCCTATGTCAAAATTTTCTACGTTTTCACCTCCAATGTCAAAAAATTTCATATTTACACCAAAATTATGGACACCTTCATTGTCAACTCCCATATTTTCACTTTCTATTCTCATGTCATGTTGAGCATTTTCATTATCACTTTCAAAATTTTCAACATATTCAAAATTTTAACTTTCAAAATCTACATTTTCATTTTCAGTAACTTGTTCAACATTTTCAAATTCAATTTCATCTTCACTTGAAGTAATATTAGCAATATTTAACATACCTTGTCTTCTCCTCCTATGACCTTCTCTATCTCTTTCTCTATACACTTCAATTTGGTCATTTGAAAGTTTTCTTTTGTGTTTAGACTTCCGATGACTACTACTCCCCATTTACCTCCACAAATATGCTCCTAAATGATTGACAATGTAAGATTTGACTTTAAGAATCACTCAAAAGCACAAATTTGTCTCAACCTATCTAAAAACCCATGATCATCGATAGAAAATAGAATGTGAAGACTGTGGGCTGTTGGAATCCACAAAATGGCCCACAAGGCTCTTTTTTATTTACAAAAATTGTATATCAGATTATATCGAATATCTGATTTTAATTTATAAATTTAGGGTCCCAAAAAAATTTCCTGTTGCCGTCCTTTTTTTTACTATTGCCACATTAATGGCAATGACATTAATCGGATATCCGATTTAATTACTCATATTAGAGAGAGAGAGAGAGAGAGAGGGTAGAGAGAGAGATTAGGGGAGAGAGGGGTGAGGGGGGAGAGAAAAAGAGAGAGGGGGGAGAGAGAGATTAGGGGAGAGAGGGGATATATATATATATATATGGTGTCCTAAGGGGTCATAGGACACAATATGACCCCATGGACACCATATGACTCATAACAACCCAATATGGTGTCAAAAGGGGTCGTATGTTGTCCTTAGGGGTCATATGGTGTCCCATGACCCCTTAGGACACCATATAACCCATACAAACACAATTTGGTGTCTTAAGGGGTCATATGGTGTCATAAGGGGTTGTAGGACACAATATGACCCCTTAGCACACCATAGGACCCATAATGACCCAATATGGTGTCTTAAGGGGTCATATGGTGTCCTAAGGGGTTGTAGGACACAATATGATCCTTTAAGACACCGTAGAACCCATAACCACCCAATATGGTGTCATAAGGGGTTGTATGTTGTCCTTAGGGGTCATATGGTGTCTCATGACCCCTTAGGACACAATATGACCCATATCAAAACAATTTGGTGTCTTCAAGGTCCATATGGTGTCCTAAGGGGTCGTAGGACACAATATGACCCTTTAGGACACCATAGGACCCATAAAGACCCAATATGGTGTCTTAAGGGGCCATATGGTGTCCTAAGGGGTCGTAGGACACAATATGACCCCTATGGACACCATATGAATCATAACGACCCAATATGGTGTCATAAGGGGTTGTATGTTGTCCTAAGGGGACATATGGTGTCCCATGACCCCTTAGGACACAATATGACCCATAACAACACAATTTGGTGTCTTAAGGGGTTGTATGGTGTCCTAAGTGGTTGTAAAACATAATATGACCCCTTAGGACACCATAGGATGCATAATGACCCAATATGGTATCATAAGGGGTCGTATGTTGTCCTTAGGGGTCATATGGTTTCCCATGACCCATTAGGACACCATATGACCCCTAACAACACAATTTGGTCTCTTAAGGGGTCATATGGTGTCCTAAGGGGTCCTAGGACACAATATGACCCCTTAGGATAGCATAGGACCTATAACGACCCAATATGGTGTCATAAGGGGCCATATGTTGTCCTTAGGGGTCATATGGTGTCCCTTGACCCCTTAGGACACAATATGACCCATAACACCACAATTTGGTGTCTTAAGGGGTCATACGGTGTCCTAAGGGGTCGTAGGACACAATATGACCTCTTAGGACACCATAGGACCCATAACGACCCAATATGGTGTCTTAAGGGGTCATATGGTGTTTTAAGGGGTCATAGGACACAATATGACCCCTTAGGACACCATAGGACCCATAATGACCCAATATGGTGTCTTAAGGGGTCATATGGTGTCCTAACGGGTTGTAGGACACAATATGACCCTTGTGGGCACCATATGACTCATAATGACAAAATACGGTGTGATAAGGGGTCGTATGTTATCCTTAGAGGTCATATGGTGTCCCTTGACCCATTAGGACACCATATGACCCCTAATGACACAATTTGGTGTCTTAAGGGGTCATATGATGTCCTAAGGGGTTGTAGGACATAATATGACCCCTATGGACACCATATGACTCATAATGACCCAATATGGTGTCATAAGGGGTCGTATGTTGTCCTAACAGATCATATGGTGTGCCATGACCCCTTAGGACACAATATTACTATAACGACACAATTTGGTGTCTTAAAGGGTCATATGGTATCCTAAGGGGTCGTAGGACAAAATATGACCCCTTAGGACATGATAGGACCCATAACAAACCAATATGGTGTCTTAAGGGGTCATATGGTGTCCTAAGGGTCATAGGACATAATATTACCCCTATGGACACCATATGACTCATAACGACCCAATATGGTGTCATAAGGGGTCTTATGTTGCCTTTGTTGGCAAATGCACACTCCAATGAGATATTGTAGGTGATTGAAGGTTTTGTCATTGATGGCAACCTTACAATCCTATGACACCGGTAAGATAATTTATCAGAACCGGCAAAGAAAGACTCTACACCAGCATAGAGACCACCGGCAGTAAAAGGAAAATACCGACATAGAAGCCGACAAGAATTTTGTTTGTAATATATTTTGTTAATTATTGTAAAATCATTGTAAGCCGGCTTGGCAAGTTATAAAATGACTCATATATATAAGAGATCATTGTAGAACATTTTGTAATAGATGAAAGAAAATATATAGGTAAAATAAGGTAGACCTATTATGCAAATTATAGGTTAAGGGTTTATGTATGAAGCAGAGCTATAAACCGGTCCTGGATCTGGCATAGTAGATACTATTTTGAAGCAATACAAGACATTGGATTTATATAGTCTATTCTATAAGTCAATGAGACTTCCCATTTTGTAATTGAGCAATGAGCTCTAGGCACTTGGCCTTCCTGCATGTGCAGGCACCTATTGTAGCAGTAATATTCTCTTATTGGCCAGTAAGTGAATATTGTGGGTCACAAATCCCATCGAGGTTTTTCCCACACTAGGTTTCCTCATTAAACTATTGTGTTATGGTGTGTTTTTCATGTGGTTGTTGTTATCTCTATTTATTGCATTATTTCTTGTTTACCAGTATACAGTATTGATATGCTCTACATGTTTTAAGTTAAGAAAATCTTATAACTAGTTAGATATTGATTCACCCCCCCCTCTCAGTATCTGTGGGAACCCTAATAGTCTTAAGGGGTCATATAGTGCCCCATGACCCCTTATGACACAATATGACCCATAACAATACAATTTGTTGTCTTAAGGGCTCATATGGTGTCCTAAGGGGTCGTACGACACAATATGACCCCTTAGGACACAATAGGATCCATAACGACAAAGTATGGTGTCATAAGGGGTCATTTGTTGTCCTTAGGGCTCATATGGTGTCCTATGACCTATTAGGATACCATATGACTCATAACAACACAATTTAGTGTCTTAAGGGGTCATATGGTGTCATAA
This sequence comes from Cryptomeria japonica, assembly GCF_030272615.1. Lineage (NCBI taxonomy): Eukaryota > Viridiplantae > Streptophyta > Pinopsida > Cupressales > Cupressaceae > Cryptomeria > Cryptomeria japonica. Next base: position 184,697,935 of record NC_081408.1, read on the forward strand.
GGGGTCGTATGTTGTCCTTAGGGGTCATATAGTTTCCCATGACCCCTTAGGACATCATATGACCCATAACAACACAATTTGGTGTGTTAAGGGGTCATATGTTGTCCTAATGGGTCATAGGACACAATATGACCCTTAGGATACCATAGGACCCATAACGACCCAATATGATGTCCTAAGGGGTCATATGGTGTCCTAAGGGGTCGTAGGACACAATATGACCCCTTAAGACATCATATGACTCATAATGACCCAATATGGTGTTATAAGGGGTCGTATGTTGTCCTTAGGGGTCATATGGTGTCTCATGACCCCTTAGGACATAATATGACCCATAATGATAGAATTTGGTGTCTTAAGGGGTCATATGGTGTCCTACGAGGTCGTAGGACACAATATGACCCCTATGGACACCATATGACTCATAAGGACCCAGTATGGTGTCATAAGGGGTTGTATGTTGTCCTTAGGGGTTATATGGTGTCCCATGACCCCTTAGGACACAATATGACCCATAACGACACAATTTGGTGTCTTAAGGGGTCATATGGTGTCCTAAGGGTTTGTAGGACACAATATGACCCCTTAGGACACCATAGGACCCATAACGACCTAATATAGTGTCTTAAGGGGTCATATAGTGTCCTAAGGTGTTGTAGGACACAATATGACCCGTAGGACACAATATGACCCCTTAGGACCTCACTACTAGGTTGTACAACAACTTTGTGTGTAGGGTTGATCTTGGCAGTCAAATTTTCTCTGATGACTAGACCTTCATCCTCACTCTTAGTTTTTTCTTGGGTGAACAATTCAAGATCAGTAATCTATCTTAGAAGCCTATCTCTCTCAAGCAATTTAGCTTTAACTTCTTTTTCTTTATTTGCTTCCTTTTGTGCTCTAAGGGAGATCAAGTGATGAACTCTTTTATTGAGGACCTCAATTTCTTGGGATACCTTATCTTCATCAGGGAACATTTCTTCAGAATCTGACACATTGACTTGATCTATATCGATCAGACTAATGTTTCCATCTACTATTCTAGGTACATATTTCATCTTAACATTTGAACTATTCCTATCCTTCCCAGATAAAATAGCATGAGAGATCCTCTAATTTAAAACTTGGACATCCTCATTATTACCAAACAAACTAGAGTCGAAACCCAAAATGTCTTTCTCAGAGTCACGGGAAGGAGAATTTGAATTTGCATATATGGGTCTATCAGATTACTTACTCGTATGAATGCCCTTTTGTACCCAGGTAGCACTAGATGGCTCATGTACAACTGATCTTTTTTGGCCTCTTCATGCCTACTCAGGTAATCCTTCTTACAACATCTCTTGAGGATTTTTCCTCATGAATGATCTAGTGTTCCTTCCTCTCTGCATTATACTTGTTTTCCTTCAAATGAATTATGCTTATTCAAGAACACTGGTTACATTATGTCAAAGTTGCCACACAAAGATTTTGGGAAAGTAAGAAAACAAGCTTTGACAAATCACTTGTAGGGGATTAGATAACAAGAAGATCTTCAGAGAAAGAGAAGTAACACAGATGAGGGATACCACGGTTTGCTACAAAGACCAAACGCTCATAAATTTGAACAAAATTTTAAGCTACTAAAGGAACCAATCTGTAGCATAGATTCACACTATGACTCTCCTCAGCAGAGTCACTACTTTTGTTGTTCCCAAATTCTGATTTCTCGAATCCTCTCTATAAGAAAATTCAAAGCCTCTATCGCATATGGAGAGGACAACAAGAAAATAGAACTCTAGAAAAACATATAACAAGGTTTCTACAAAACCTTCTACACTTTAAGCTTATCCTAAGCTTAGGTGGGTATACCTCTTGTGAATACTTTCACAATTCAACACAAGATCCACAGTAAAACCAATGCTTAAAAACCTATGAACCTCATCACCTCAATAAAACTAAAACATTAAAGAAAACTTGTGCTCATTTTCAGTCTTGATCCCAAGAAAGATAGAAAGAATTCCACAACTGAGATCAATGCCTTATATAGGCTACAGAATCACCCAAATTAAACAAGAGTTCCAAATCTAAACATTCCCATACATTTCATCACTTCAGCTTTCATTAACCCTATACATGCCTGACATATATATAAGTTCTTTCCCTTTAAACTAAAACCATTTATCAAATTCAAAGCAGCAAATAATTGATTTACTGACAGAGATATTTCATGCATATTTAATTCCTCTCCTGAAGAGAAAAGCCAGAAACATATCTATAAGATTGCCTTACAATCCATATTCAATCGAATGACCTTAAATTATTCAAAAGAAACCAGCAAACTAATGAATGCACACCAGAAGACAATGAAGATTTAGGCCTGAAAAGCTTTGAACTGTATATTAATATTCATTTTGAAAAATCTTACATAACTCAAGGTAATTTTGAAATAACCAAAAAACCCTAGATATATTTCAGCAGAGCTTCTTTACAAATTCTTGTGATGCCTTTTTCTAAAGTCCTGGTATCCATTTATAATCATATGGATGCAAACAAGCTTCGGAATTCCCTAGGAAAAGTTTGTTACAACCATGATTTCTGTTGAAAAGAAAATACAATCATTTCATTCCTAATGGCTTTTCAGTTTGTTATTCCACTATAGCATCTTCTAACTATTTTTGGACTTCCTCTGCTTGCACTGCATACTTGTTTTTCCATTCTTGGAACATGTCATCACCAGGCTAGGAGAAGTTAACGATTTTCTTCTTTAGTTTATTTAACCTTTTCCATGTGATTCTTAATTGCCAAACCTCTATCTCCAAAAAAACATAATGTGACTTCACTTTCTCAATTTCCTCAATTGTCTTAATAAATAGAGATGTGTCATCTATATTAATGACCTCATTTACCCATTGAGACAAGTTATATCCTAGCTCATCAAGCCATGCCTTTTCATCTTTCAGCTGACTTGGACCAACAAAACCCCCAGGAAACAATTTGTACTTATGATTAGCATATTCTCTTCTATACAAGTTGGCTTTACTCTTTACATCGGCCCTTTCTTCTACTAACCTAGTCATGCCCTTCACTAACTGACAAGTGGACTTAATATTTGCATTAGTCTCTACTTCTTTATAAGATGAACACATACCAAATCCACCTCCCTAGGCATCCACTTATTCAAAATTGGCTCCAAAGTAGCCTTATCTTCTTTCAAATCAGTCAAGATATTCAAAATTATTTTCATATAAATGTTTACAATAGAAGCTCCTACTATATCAGCAAACTTCAAGATTGTGCCTTTGACCTTTTCCTCATATTTGCTTGCAAATAAGGCCTGAGCTTGCTTCAACTTTTTCATTTCATCTTGTATGGTCTCAGTTGATTGAAAACCAGAAGTTATAGGAGAAGGGGGAAATTCAATGATGGGACTGGTGGTAGGAGGTCTTGCTGGAGAAGAGGTAATCATTAGGGTGGAAGATTCACCTCTCTGGTATTGCCCTACCAATTGACTCTTTAATTTGGCAATGATACTATCCCTGGTGGCTATCTCCCCTTTGGCCTCATTATAAGCCTTTAAAATTGTCTCTAGTTTTACCTGGAGATCAGCCTTCTCCTTATCTTCCTTCTCAGCTACTACCACACTAAATTTTGTTGTTTCTAGAACTGTGCTACTAGCTTCTACCACCCCTGTGTCCTGCACTCTCTTCACAATTATACCTCCAAGGTAGCTAGACTCTGAAGTGTCCTTCCTTCTTCTGCTCTCATCCCTCCTTAGGGACCACATGACCAAAGCAACATTGTCCTTGCTAATTGTCACTCCTTCTAGGTGCTTGGTTTCTTTCCTTACTGCTTCAAGCACTAAGGCATCTGCTATGTCCCACTCAGGAAGAATTAGCGCACGAACTTTTGCGACCATTTCTCTCCCTTGCTCAGGAGTAATGGTTTTGAACTCTGCCATGATTTCTTGTTTCACTTCCTTCTCCATTGTAGTTGCATATTTGTGGGGTTGTTCATTCTTCCTCTTCTCACATCTTGCTTTGAATTGTTCAATATGTTGCCTCCAAACAAATTGCATAAAAGATCCCGTTGTAACAAAGTTATTATCAGCCAGAAACTCTTCACTGGCATGTTTGATAGCAGGGTCTAACTCTTTTCCTTTACTCATCTGTAGTCAAGTTCATTTTAGCACTTGGTGGCTCTTTAGGCATTCCTTCTTAAGTTTCCTCATAAGTGTAGGCAATCTCCCTAAGACTTCCTAACTAAAACAATTGCTCAGCCACTGCATGTTCATCTCCCACATGGATTGGGGATTGGGATGGTGAGTATAAAGGTTCGCCAGTTTGTATCTCTTTTCCCACCCTTTAACTTTTAGGAGAATCTTGGATTTCAACCACATCTTCTATTGGTCTTTTCCCTTTTGAAGTGGAAGACTCACCTTTGATTGGCACTAACACACTGTACTTTAGCCTTTTGTGCATCACATATTCACCTAGAGGTATGTCCTTGGCAAAGGCAGGATTGGCTAAACCCAACTTAGCCTTTTCAGGATCATTTCTTATTATAGCTTCCCTCTTCTCCTTTAAAGTTTGCATTAAGGCTTCAAAATAAAGAATCAAGAATTTAGTTTTTTCCTCAAATGGAGTAAAACTAGACAAAGGGTCACAACTACTATAAAATTGGTGGATAAAATCAAGAGCCTTTTTATATGCTATCCATTTTTCCTTTCTCAATTCCTATTCATCTAGGTTGAATTCATTTTTGATAAAATCCTCAAGAAAATGGAATTGATGTGCTCTACCTTTACATATGGCTCTTTTCCTAAACATGCCATTAAAGAAATCTTCAGGGTCAACAAACCTTGACACTGCAGTAGACAACTTTTAAGGTTGAAAGAAATCATCAAAATGTTTCCAACCTCCCTTGGTGATTACAAATTGATGTGCAATGGTGACAGTTGGCAAAATTGTTCCTTTCCCTCTATTCGTGAGTTCTGCCTTTTGCAATCCTCCAATTTGCCTCAAGACCTCTGCAATTCCTATCTTTAATGGGACTTGATAGGGGAGCAAATATGGAGTACCTCTGAAACCATAAACTCTGAACACAATAGAGACATTGTGTAAATATATATCACCCCAGTTGTGAAGAATCTTGATATCTTCAACAAATTCCTTAGGCCTAAGGAACTCTAAGAGAGCTTTGGGGATTTTGGGGTTTTGTGGGCACAAGAGGATCCTAAGCCTATATGCAAAACATCTATTAAACTTCAGGTAACATGCATCCTTTCTGTCCCAAGACAAAATTGTGCTCCACAATTGAACATGCATCTCTTCACCATCCTTCTCCTTAACCAGGTCTATTTCCTTAGCAAAATAATCAGCATCTTTAAATAAAAGCATGTGCATAAGAAGAGAATACCACCCAAAATGTTTGTCTACCTTAGAATTTTTTATCCCTATCAGTCCTGCATGAATTACATCAGTGAGATAAGGTCCAAAATCAAAAGTTATTGCCAGAGAGGGGTTCAAAATCTATGCTATCATTAGCATATAGTGGGTTGGCATGGTTGTTTCAGCATCTTCCCAAAAAATCTGACATGGGGACCAATACATCCCTTTATCCCTCAAAGTGAATAAATTTAGAGAGAAGGGTTCCATGGTACTAGGGCCTACAAAAGTCAATCCTCCTATTTTGACAAAAAATTCTTTCAAAGGGCCACTCCTGAGGTGATCTCTCTGCACATTATAGACCTGGGCAAGTGTATCAAAATTGATAGGCTCTAGATAATTCGACACCTCACCGAGTCTGAACACTTTCTTGAATTCATCATCATTTATCTCAATTAAAGCTCCCCCATTTACATTTCTAACACAGTGGGCAACAGGGTCATAATTATTTGCGATCTGGGTTAACAAGTCCACATCCATGGAAACCCAAGGGACTATGAGCTTTCCCACATCTAACTCCCATATACTGTTCATTGGAGTGAGGGAACATCTCTGGCAAAGTCCCACTTTGAAGAGTCCCAAACCTGGTATCCCTATCTGTGAATCCCTTAACCAGTTACCTTTATCATACAAACCATCTCTAATTCTCAGGCGGGGAGCCTTGGGCACTAATTCTTTCATATGAGGAGCGACATTGGTAGACATGGTTAATTGTTTGAGAAAATCATCACATATGGCTCTCTCTTGGTAATTAACTTTCCCTGTGAAATCTCTCCATGATGCCATTTTGAAATTACAACTATTTGAATTAAGACTTAAGAAAACCTCTGAGAAAATCAAGCCCCCAATGATATCAATTCAAATTGTAACTATTAAGCAATGTGCAGGACTTACTTGTTGCCTGAAGAAATTTGCTCTACGCAATGGTTCATCTACAAAAATTCTTTGAAATGATGCTAAAATTTAGTTGATGTAAAGCTTAATATGACAACTGAGCATTGAAATGAAACATTAAGCCACATGCTTCGGCAATCAATTCATAATTGAATTCAAAAAAAGGCTCCAACGGATCACAAAAAAACTCTCAGTGTCTTGGCTTTTCATTGCTTCACGAAAGATAAAAATCTCACATCTTTGCCATGTGAAACAACATCATCCATCGGATCCTAAAAAACATGCCCGTTTCTTACCTTACCTAGGTCAACCTGCTTAAAAACGGGCCCCCCTTCCTTTCGTTGTTTCACGAAGCATAAATCTCATGCATCTTTTCCATGCAAAACAGTGCTGACCGTTGGATCTTCAACCATCTGCTCGACCATTATTCTCCTTGGTGACTGCTAATTAAATAACTAACCGCATGAAACTATCACCGCTAGAGGTTTTTGCTATTTCACAAAGGTTAATCACTACGCATCTTTTGGCTACGAAACAACGCTCATTGTTAGATCAATTTAGAGATGCGCAACCTTTAACATCATTTAACCTTCAAAGTGGGCCCTATGCATGGAATCCACTTGCCCTATTGATTTTTGTAAAAATATCTCCCATGTGTCAATCATTCATTCGTTCAAGAACTCTATCTGACTCCATATCTGAACTGCGACATGCTTATGTAGCCATGAAATTCATCAACATTGTCGCTCAATCAAACAATCCCCTCATGATCCATTCAGAGCCACGTGTCTGTCTGATAGATTACCTTTTTCCTCGGCCAGAAATCCAGCTATACTGCCAGATCATCCACCATGTAACTGACAGCTCTTTTTTGCTACTTCGTGAAGAGTAATCCTCATGTTGCTTTGGGCTACGAAACAACGCAAGCCATCCGATCAACTCCAAGTTGATCGGTCTTTAAAACCAGGAACTACCTGTTTGTCGGGCCCACCATCCTTTTGCTACTTCGTGAAGGATAAAAAACATGCTATTTCTCCAAGCAAAATAGTGTGAGCCGTTGGATCTACTTCAAGATGCACTTTCTTTACCCTATAAGCCACCCTTTCGTTGGGCCCACTACCTTTTCCCAACTTCATGAAAGGTAAACATCACACATCTTTGCCAAGTGAAATAGCGCAGACCACCAGATCTTCTCGGAGATGATCGGTCCTTAACCAAAGGATTTGCTTACCTTTGGGCTCGCCATCCTTTCGCCACTTCACGAAAGGTAAACTTCACACATCTTCCCTTCGTGAGATCACGCACACCATCAGATCAATTAGAACCTGCATGTTCTTTACAAGGCCCGACAAAGAAATAAAAACTTAGGAGAAGGAAAAAATAAAACATTATTAAAGACCAACCTAGGGCAAGACCTAAAGGGGGGACCTCTTCTCATGATGGACTGACCCTTCCACTTAAGTGGAAAAAGTAACAAGGAAATAGAATGCATGGATTTCAAGATAGAAAAGGGTAAATTTGCAGAACTTTAAACCTTTGGACCAAAAACCCTTAGAGGTAGAAATTAAGTACAAAGAATAGTTTTGTAGATTATAACGGATTATAGAACAAAATCACTCAATAGTCAAAATAGTGATAATAGGTTTCTCTAGCATAAATTCAACATAGCCATGGTAGATTGGATATATTTCAATAGTCAATTTTTCAACATAATTTGAGCTCAATAAGTTAAATTACTAATGAAGAACAAGACTCCAATATGTAGATTTTTGGCAGTCAAAACTAAGGGTTGAAACATATTGTGGAATGGAAGGTTAGGGTTGTATGAGGAGATAGGGCCTTAGCTTTGTGACAAGTGTCACAAGTTGGATGCTTGAGATAGTGACACATAGCATGGGAAGAGGGGTAGGTATTCTCACACATGTATGAGCACACCCTGGGAAGAAAATGAATTTGATAAGTTAAGAATTTTCTGGTGCAAGAGGTAGGAATTCAAGAAGTGTGACATTTGAATGGATAAGGAAATTCTAGGGTGGCTACACATTTATACGATAATCTCACACATGTGTGAACAACTAATAGAAATCTTCCAAGGTCAAAAATGTGGTGGAATTTGATGATAATATATGTATGCTTACATGTGTGGCCATTGAAAAGGATTAGGGACACTTTTCATATGATGGAAAGTTTGGGAAGTTGGAAATTGTTAAATTGAAAAAAATACTAATAATTATCAAGATCTCAAATATTAATTAATAAATTAGGTTTAAGAGAATTAATGAGTGGGAGTTAAGGTTGAGTTGATTAAATTAATCAACCTTTAGAAGAAGATGGGAAATGTAATAAATTAAACATAATTCAATTCATTTTAACATTAATGATAACTAATAATAATATTGATTATTTAATTAGATATGAGGAATAAAAAGATGGTGAATTAATTATATATTGATTTGCTTAATTATGGGATAAAAAAGTCAATTTATAGGGGTCTTCATTTTTTCCCCCTTTGATATAGCATCATGACTAAGAGAATTGATATTGTGTCAATGAAAGAAAAATATGCCCTAATTGAGTCGAAGAATGATGGAAGAAAGATTGTGTAATAGGTGAAAAATATTACGATTTCAACCATTAGATATATGAAATCATTAATATTTAAACTTACAAAATATTACATCAAAAGAGAGTTAAAACTGATAGATCTATCCACAAATCAGCAAGGATAGGGATAAGAATTCAATTGGATTTACTGGATTTGAATTGATTGCTCTCTTTTGAGTTGAATATTAAAAATTCTTAAATTAGGGTAAATGAGTTGGGATTGAAGTTAAAACACATTAACAGTGAGCTACGATCATTGGATTGAGCCACAAACCTAGATCTGAGGAATGTAAGTGTATTTGGATCTATTCCTAGAAGGAGCTCCTAAAATGTTGGGATGAGTATGCTCATCACTCCGGTTCTTCGTACTTTTTGCCATCTAAAGGAGAATCTATTTGTCACTGTAAATAAGGCCAATTTTGAAGATCCTAGCTTTGTAGTTGTTCCTGCACACAGCAAAGAAGGGAAATTTAGGTTGGGAATAGGGGTTTGCCTTAGGTCAAACCCTAGTTTTGGAATTAACCATGAAATATAAATGAAATGTAATTGAATTATAGCAATGGAAATGTTCTCCTTTTGAGGGAGATGCTAAATAATGACTGAAACACTAATGACATACCTTTTAATGGAGTTTTTTTTGTGTCTGGACTTTTGTTTGTGTCAACAAGGAATTACGGTTTCATGAAGTCTTCATAAACATAGAACATGAAGTTCAACTCCAATGCCTAAATATTTCCCTTACTTTAGCTCAAATGCTTGCTCACTTGAATTTGAATGAATGCTTGATTAAATTATTGGATGTGTGGTCTTATCAAAATGAGAGGGGTATACCTCCATTTATACCTGTTTGTCGAAAAACATTTTAATTTTCTGACATGAGCCAATACAGGATCTAGGTCCTCATCAAAATGAGATGATTGTTAAAGGGCCCAAAATGGGTCCTAATTGGGAGGACCAAGGCACTAGGAACTTTGGTCCCTGAGGACCAGGGTGCCAACACGCTGGTCTTGATCAATCAAGAACCAAGAAACAAGGGGGAAATAAAGTGCAAGGTGAAAATAATGAATAATTGCATGGTGTGAGGGTCCAAATGTAAGGGAGTACAATTTAGGATACTACATTTAGCGCCCACTTTAGCAGGAGTATGAGACTAAGCATACTCTTGGTAAAGTACAAAGGTTTGCATCAAAAACTTTTATCAAGATATCAAAGAGACAAGACACACTAATCCTCCAATGGACTTTAGCAGCTTACTACTTCAACATCAAGATAAAAGGGACATCATAAGAGAGAGAGAAAGACAACCATGACTAGGTCATCCTAGTAAGGTTCAGTTACTATGAGTCATCAAAATAAAAATACCAAAATTACAAAGAAAAAGACTAAGTTTGCAAAGTAACTTGAGTATCGAGATATGCATAAGAGTAAAGCATTGAGTGGAGTTTATGCCCCCCACATTAAAATGATTTCATACACCTCATCAAGAGCAATGACTTTAAGGTAGAATGCATGCGTCCAAAATAAAAGCATGTTATCACAATGATATGTCCCCAAGAAGGACACATCAAATGATAATGATCAAAAAACACAAAAGATGTAAGGATTATACTTAACTCTAGGGTCAGTATGCTCTTATGATAAATAATGTATATCATCTATATATAATTGCATTTAATTGTCCTCACCCCTCAAAGAAAGTAGAACCACAATGGAAGAAGGACACATGTGTCTTTTGAGGCAACATGAGAGAGACCAAAAGAGATCTCAACACTTTGCATTGATCTCAAGTAGACAACACTAGGGACAACAAATATAAAAATTGAGAAATAAATAGAAGAATATTATGAACAAGAGAGGAGAGAGAGACAGAGAGAGAATCTACGACACAAATAAATCTAATCAAGAAAATCATCTACCTCCCAATCTTGCTCAACATTATTTTGGGAAGGTGGACAAGATGCAAGAGGATCAATTTCAAGCACATTAGATGGAGCTAGCACAAGTTCCAAACAATGACCATGCTCTAATGATGGGTCACTTTCTCTGTTAGTAGGAGCTAGGATTAATGCTTGTGATAATTATTTAGATAAATCATTATCAACTTCAAGGTATTCATATTCATCACTTGAATCAACATTTTTATCATGAACATCATTTTCATCCATCTCTTCATCAATATTAATAAAAATAAGATCTTTAATAGGAATAGAACATGAACCATCATTTTCTTATCATTTTTAATCTTGGAAATTTAGGTTGAACTTCCTCCCTATGGTTAGGAAAAGGAAAGACAAATGGGATCATATCAACATTTGGTGTCTTCAAAGAGGAAATGGGTTGAGAAGCAAGTTCACAAGCCTTAGTACGATGTCTTCATCGATGTTCTCTCAAAGAAAAATTTCTTTTAGTTTTAGCTAAGGGTTGTGAAGGTTTAGGATCAATGGGCATAGGCTTCTTCTCTTCCTTTAAAGGAGGAATAGGAGAAGGTATACTAGGTTAAAACACAGGAGATGTCAAGCACTTCCCTTTGTAAGATGTAGGATTTGGTACCGCAACATATAGAGAAGGAATAGAAGGTGTAGGAAAGAGACCGGGTCCATCATGGGGAGGAGGAATAGGTTTAGGATCTCTATGCTTTCTCAAAGATAAGATCATACCATTCCTGCACTTTTGATAAGATTGAAAAAGAGAATCACTTCTAGGTTTAAGAAGTTCAACTTGTCTAGACCAAAAGTAATCAAGATTAACATCTCCACATGTCACCATGGGTTGATACATACTATAATTAATTGTTATGATTTTGTCATTTTGAGGAAATTTTAGATATTTATGAATGGTAGAGGGAATGGATTTCATAGAAGAGAGCCAAGGATGTCCCAAATTCACACAAAATTGATCTAATCTTGGAATGATAGCCAAAATGACATCTAAGAGCTTAATACCAACTTCAACAATTAGAGTAATAGAACCAATAGTAGGACAAGAAAAACCATAAAAGATCTTAATCATGGCATCAAATTTATCATATGTTACTTGATGCAATTATAAAGTATAAAGATATTCTTCAGTTATATCATTGTGGTAATGTTCTTGTCTTTTGGATGCATGTTAACTTATAGAAATTTCTCTCGATAAGGCGTATGAAATCTCTTTAACATGGTGGGATACACTCTGCTCAATGTTTCACTTTATGCACACACTATCACATGTTTCGATACTCAAGTTATTTTGTAAACTAAGCCTTTTGCTTTGTAATTAGGTATTTTTCTTTTTTATGACTCATAGTAAGCGAACCTTACTAGGCTAGCAATCATGATTCTCTCTCTCTTTCCTCTTTCTTATGATGTCCCTTTTATCTTGATATTGAAGTAGAAATACCCTAAAGTCCCTTAGGGGCTTAGTGTGTCTTGTCTCTTTCATGTCTTGATGAAATTTTTTAGTGCAAACATTTGTACTTTACCATGAGTATGCTTAGTCTCACACTCCCACTAAAGTGAGGGCTAAATGTAGCATCCTAAATTGTACTCACCTACATTTTTTTCCTCACATAGGCCTCACTTTGGAATTCATCCTCTAAGGCCTAATTGAAGCTCTGATTCTGCTCACACCAGTCATCAAACTCAAATTTTCATGGTTTTCTCTTTCCTCCCCTTAATCCTAGGACTTTGGTGTAGGAACAGGAAGCCCAATGCCATGGTCCTCTAAAAAAGGGCCCATTTTTTGGCCTCATAATGTTCACTTAGTTTGAGCAAGAACATATATCCCATGTCGGTCCATGTTGAAAAATTAATTTATTTTTTAAGTACAATGTATAAAAGGACATCTACCCCTCTCATTTCAAAACTTATTTGAAATCATAATCCACTCAAGAGAGAAAAAATGAGATCATACATTCAAGTGAGCAAGCACTCAATCTTTTATCAAGAATTAGAGAAAAAGTAAAGTCAAGATTCAAGCATTAGAGATGGCATTCATGTTCTATATTTTATTAAGACTATCTACATGAAATCCTAATTCCTTCTGACGATAAAAAAAACTTCATTAAAAGGTATATTATTAGTGTTTCAAATATTTTCAATCTTTCCCTCAAAAGGAAAGCATTTCATGGGTATGTGCACCAAGTTGTGGTACCAAAAGGGGGTCTTAAAATGCCACTTTTTTCTGAAATCAAAAAAGTCTAAACTTCAACAACAAATTAAAGATAGTTACACTCCAAATTTGAAGATGCAACAAGAACAAGAGTCATGGTGCTTCGAGTCTACTTTCTAGACTACTAATTTGTTTTGAAAATGGTGGAGATTAAGGGCTTCAAAAAGGGGGGCCACAAAAAGTGGTCTTGTTGTTATGCAAAAAACATAACATAGCATCTGTTGTGGCCCCCCTAAAATGTTAACTTTTTTTTTTTTAATTTTTAAAATTGCTTCGGTGAGAAATAGCTAACACCTTGTAGTTTATGCCAGATTTTTCAGCTAATTTTTTAATGAGTATATGATTTTTTACTAATTTTTGAAGTGGACACATCCTGAAAAACAAAAATTTGAGCGTGCTCCCCCCTAAAATCTTTGATAACTAATCACAAATAAAATATAAAAAAATTTAAATTGTGTAGAATGGAGTCTAGTTTCTAAAAATATAAGTTTCTTCAAAATTCAATAAACGTATAGAAAACTATACCCAAAATAGTGCATGTTGGTTTTTGACAAAAAATGGACACACTAACAAAAGAAATTATAGATGAAAGCCTTAATGAAATCAAAATACGAAAAAAATTGCATTCTTGGATAGCTAAGAGAGAGATTTAAGTTGCTATGGTGTTTTTTTTTAGTTTCATTGAAACACATGCAAACCTGATGGAGAGCACGACCAAAAATATGTGAAATTTTTTAATCTTCTGATAAAAACACGTCTCAGGGCTGAAATGGTCGTCCAACCCTTTGGGTTGGATGCCCAAGTAAAATACAACCCAAAGGGTTGGTGGTTTCCAATCCAAACCATTTGGCGAGAGCCAAATATGGCGCTCGCCAAATGCAAAATTTTGAATTTTCACATTTGGCGCTCACCAAATGTGAAAAGTCAATTTTTTGCATTTGGCGTGTGCCAAATGTTTTGCATTGTACAAAGTGAAGGTTTTGTGAGTGTGTAGATATTCCAATTTGGGAACAATTTATATCCACCCTCAAAGGATAATATATACATGAAATATAACATTTCAATATGTCTTTTTTCTTTCTTATACTTTAAGTTATATTTCATGTATATATTGGCAGGATGTTTGAGAGTGGTTTCAAATCTATAGGACTTATAATGTATATTATTATTTTAAGAGGATCATATAAAATTTCAGACTTAGTCAAATTTCAGTAATCAACATGCTCCTATTAGCATTCTTCAACTATGTATCTCACTCTCTTTATCATCCCCAAACTCTAGACCTATCTCTATCCCTCTCTTGTCTCTCTCACTTCTCTCTCCCCTCTCTAGGTAAACCCAAATTCTCTTCCTTTCATTCCTTCCTTAACCCCATATCTATCCTTGAATCCCTTCCTCTCTCTTTTTCTCTCTCATTCTCTTATTATTTCACTCCCCTCCCTCTACATTCTCTTGGTCACTACCTATCCCTTCTATCTTCTCTCTCCCCATATCTAGGTCTCTTCCTCCCTCCCTATATTATTACCCACCTCTCTCTCCCCCTCTAGGTATCTCACCCAATTAATTGTCCACCCTCTAGTTCTCTCTCCCCATCTCCCCATCTCCATATTTCTCTCCCTCTCCCTTACCCCTACCCATTTATGAACTCTCTCCCTCTATTCTCTCTCTCCAAAACTATCTATCTCCTCATTCCTTAGGTCTTTGAATCCCTCCATGTCTACCTCTCCATCCATCTCTTCTTAGTTATCTATTTTATCTTCTATCTATTCCCTCTCTCCATTATCTAGGTTGTCACCTCTCCCTCCTACTCTCTCTACCCCCCTCTCTCAAATTTATAGGTTTCTCCCTCATTCCCTCTCCACCTCTATACTTATCCATTAATGTCTCATTAAGCACCTATCTTTAAACCCCTCTATGTATCTCTCCTATATCTCTCCCATCTAGTTATTTAATCTCTCTCTCATTCTCTACATATCTCATCTCTCTATTTACCCCCTCTCTAGTTCTCTCCCTTCCTCTCCACCTCTCTCTCCATCACCCCTTACCCATATTCCTTTGTGAATTCTCTCCTTCTCTTATCTCTCTCGTCACCTCTTTATCTACCAAAAAATCTAGACCTATTACTCCCCCTTTCTTCTCTCTATTTTTTCTCTCTCCCCTCTCTAGGTCTCTCCTATACTCTCTCCCTCTCTCTCTCACCTTCCCTCCTTATCTCCATATCTATCCTTCCCTCCCTCCATATCTCTTCTCTTCTTATTGTTTCTCTCCACTCTCTCTGTGTTCTCTTAATAAATACCTCTCCCTCCTAACCTCTCTTTCCATACCAATTTTTCTCCTTCACTCCATCTTTGCATATCTACATCTCCCTCTTTGTCTCTTAATCCCCCTGTATCTCCTTCACCTCTATCTTTCCACCCTATGTCTCTCACCTCTCTCTTCCTAGGCTCTAGATCTCTCATCTCTATATCTCTCTCCTCTCTAATTCTTTCCTTTCCACCTCCTTACCCCTCTTTCTCTCTTTGTGCACTTATCTCTCTTATTTTATTCTCTCTCTCCCTCACCTATCTACTCTTCCCTCTCTAGGTCTCTCACCCACTCCCTACCCACCTCTCCCTTTCTTCATAGATCTCTCTTTCTCTTTATTCTTCCCTCTCCCCTCTTTTTTTCTCCCTCCCCTATATAGGATTTAGATAATAGGTTATAGGATATAAGGTTTATGGTATGGGGTACAATATTCATGGAACATTGTTTAGGGTAGATAGGGTTGAGGGTAATGGTCGTATTCATACTCAAGACACCATATGACCCCTTAAGACACCATATGACCTCTTACAATACCATATGACCCCTTAGGACACCATATGACCCCTAACAAAACCATATCATCTCCTAAGGGGTCATATGGTGTCGTTAAGGGTCATTTGGTGTCCTAAAGGGTTATATGGTGTCGTTAGGGGTCATATGGTGTCATATGGTATCCTATGACCCCTTAGGACACCATATGACCCCTAAGGACACCATATGGTATCCTAAGGGTTCATATGGTGTCCTAAGGGGAAATATGGTCTTCTATGACCTCTTAGGACACCAAAAGACCCCCAATGACATCATATGGTGTCCTAAGGGGTCATATGGTGTTTTATGACCCCTTAGAACACCATATGACCCATTAGAACACCATATGATCCCTAAAAACACCATATGGTGTCTAAAGGGGTCATATGGTTTCCTAAGGGGTCATATGATGTCTTAAGGGGTCATATGTTATTCTATGACCCCTTAGGACACCATATGACCCCATACGACACCATATGGCCCCTAATAACACCATATGGTGTCCTAAGGGGTCATATGGTGTCGTTAGAGGTTATATGGTGTCCTATGGGGTCATATGGTGTTCTATAACCCCTAAAGACACCAAATGGTGTCCTAAGGGGTCAAATGGTGTCCTAAGGGGTCACATGGTGTTATATGACCCCTTAGAACACCATATGACCCCCAATGTCACCATATGGAGTCCTGAGGGGTCATATGGTGTTCTATGACCCCCAATGTCACCATATGGTGTCCTGAGGGATCATATGGTGTTCTATGACCCCTTGGGACACCATATAAACCCATACAATACCATATAATCCCTAACGACACCATATGGTGTCCTAAGGGGTCATATGGTGTTCTATGACCCCTTAGGACACCATATGACCCCTAATGACAACATATGGTGTCCTAAGGGGTCATATGGTGTTCTATGACCCCTTGGGACACCATATGAGCCCTCGGGACACCATATGACCCCTAGATACACCATATGGTGTCCTAAGGGGTTATATGGTGTTCTATGTCCTCTGAGGACAACATATGACCCCATATGATACCATATGACCCCTCACGAAACCATATGGTGTCCTAAGGGGTTATAGAACACCATATGACTCCTTAGGACACCATATGACCCCTAACAACATCAGATGACCCCTTAAGACATCATACGGTGTGGTTAGGGGTCATATGGTGTCCTAACGAGTCATAGACACCATATGACTCCTAAGGACACCATATGGTGTTGTTAGGGGTTATATGGTGTTTTTAGGGGTCATATTGTGTCCTAAGGAGTCATATGGTGTTCTATGACCCCTTAGGACACCATATGACCCCGAAGGACACCATATGGTGTCCTAAGGGGTCATGTGATGTCGTTAGGGGTCATATGGTATCCTAAGGAGTAATATGGTGGTCTATGACCCCTTAGGACACCATATGATACCTTAGGACACCATATGACCCCTAATGACATGATACAACCCCTCAGGAAACCATATTACCCCTTAGGACACCATATGGTGTTGTTAGGGGTCATATAGTGTCCTAAGGGGTCATGTGGTATTCTATGACCCATTAGGATGTCATATGACCCCTTAGGACACCATATGACCCCTAACGACACCATATAGTGTCGTTAGGGGTCATATGGTGTTATATGACCCCTTAGGATATCATATGATCTCTTAGAAGACCATATGAGCCCTAACGACACCATATGGTTTCCTAAGGGGTCATATGGTGTCCTAAAGGGTTATTTGGTGTTTTATGACCCCTAAGGATATCATACGACCCCTTAGGATACCATATGACCCCTTACGACACCATATGACCCCTTAGGACACCATATGACCCCTAACAACACCATATGGTGTCCTAAGGGGTTATATGGTGTTCTATGTCCCCTTAGGACAACATATGACCCCATACGATACCATATGACCCCTCATGAAACCATATGGTGTCCTAAGGGATCATATGGTGTCCTAAGGGGTTATAGAACACCATATGACTCCTTAGGACACCATATGACCCCTAACAACATCAGATGACCCCTTAAGACATCATACGGTGTGGTTAGGGGTCATATGGTGTCCTAACAAGTCATAGAACACCATATGACTCCTAAGGACACAATATGGTGTTGTTAGGGGTTATATGGTGCTTTTAGGGGTCATATTGTGTCCTAAGGAGTCATATGGTGTTCTATGACCCCGAAGGACACCATATGGTGTCCTAAGGGGTCATGTGATGTCATTAGGGGTCATATGGTATCCTAAGGAGTAATATGGTGGTCTATGACCCCTTAGGACACCATATGATACCTTAGGACACCATATGACCCCTAACGACATGATACAACCCCTCAGGAAACCATATGACCCCTTAGGACACCATATGGTGTTGTTAGGGGTCATATAGTGTCCTAAGGGGTCATGTGGTATTCTATGACCCATTAGGATGCCATATGACCCCTTAGGACACCATATGACCCCTAACAACACCATATAGTGTCGTTAGGGGTCATATGGTGTTATATGACCCCTTAGGATATCATATGATCTCTTAGAAGACCATATGAGCCCTAACGACACCATATGGTTTCCTAAGGGGTCATATGGTGTCCTAAAGGGTCATTTGGTGTTTTATGACCCCTAAGGATATCATATGACCCCTTAGGACACCATATGACCCCTTAGGACACCATATGACCCCTAACAACACCATATGGTGTCCTAAGGGGTCATATGGTGTCTTGAGGGGTAATATGGTGTTCTATGTCTCCCTAGGACACCATATGACCCCTTTTAACATCCTAGTACATAACATGACCACTTGTCACACCATATGACCCCTCAAGACACAATATGGTATTGTTAGGGGTAATATGGTCTCCTAAGGGTTCATATGGTGTCTTTAGGGATCATATGGTCTCCTAAGGGGTCATACAATATTCTATGACCCATTAGGGCACTATATGACCCCTTAAGACACCATATGACCCCTAACGACAACATATGACCCCTTAGGACACCATATGATGCCTAATAACACCATATGGTGTCATAAGGGGTCATATGGTGTCATAAGGGATCATATAGCGTCCTAAGGGGTCATAGAACACCATATGACCCCTTAGGACACTATAGTGTCGTTATGGGTAATATGGTGTCATTAGGGGTCATATGGTGTCCTAATGGGTCATATGATGTCCTGAGGGGTCATAAAACACCAAATGACCCCTTAGGAAACCATATGGCCCTTTAGGACACCATATGGTGTTGTTAGGGCTTATATGGTGTTCTAAGAGATCATATGGTATCCTAAGGGGTCATAGAACACCATATGACCCCTTAGGACACCACATGGCCTGTAACGACACCATATGACCCATTAGCATAGCATATGACTTTTAAGGACACCATATGTTGTCCTAAGAGGTCATATGGTGTCCTAAGATAGTTAGTAATGGTTTCCTAAGGGGTCATATGGCCCACCATGCTCATGCACTTACCTAGATGGGTTATATAGAGATATAAGATACCTAGAGGGGGAGAGAGGCGTGAGAGAGAGAGAGAGAGAGAGAGAGAGAGAGAGAGAGAGAGAGAGAGAGAGAGAGAGAGAGAGAGAGAGAGAGAGAGAGAGAGAGAGAGAGAGAGAGAGAGAGAGAGAGAGAGCAGGGGGGTTGAGATAGATGGAGGGGGATAGAGAGAGGTTTGTAATGAGATATGGATGGAGATGTGGAGAGGTGGAGAGGGAATGAGGGAGAAAACTAGAGAGGGGTAGAGAGGGTTTGATGGAAAGATGATGATGTAGATGGTAAAGATAGAATAAGAACTAGTAGGGAAGGGAGAGAGAGATGGGGATAAGGAGGGAGAGGGAGATAGAGAGGGAGAGGGGAAGAAAAGAATGGAGATGCATATAAATGGGAGGGAGGGATAAGAGGAGAGATGAAAGAATAAAGAGAGAGAATAGTATGAGGGGATTGAGGGATAGGTAGACATAGAGGGACTACAAGACCCGAGGAAGGAGAAGATAGAGAGGTGGGGAGAAAGAGAGAAGACTAGGAGAGAGTTAAAAAATAAATAGGGGTAAAGGGGGAGGGAGATAGAGGGGAAGAGAGAGGGAGAGAACTAGAGAGGGGACAAATAGATAGGTGGGAGAACTATATTGGGAAAGAGAGATGAGAGACCTAGATGACAAGAGAGAGGAATGAGATATATAGAGGGGGGAGAGAGAGGTGAGTAATGAGACATGATGCAAAGGTAGATAGGTGGAGAAGAAGGAAGTGATAAACCTAGAGAGGTGAGAGAGAGTTCATGACCTAGAATGTAGAGAGAGAGAGAATAAAGGAGGAAGAGAGAATAAAAAAGTGGGGGAGTAAGATATATATGGGGGTATGTATGGATGGGGAGGTAGAGAGGGAGAGGGGAAGAAATGAAGGGAGAGACCTAGAAAGGGGAGGGGGGGAGAAGAGAAGAGATAAAAGAACAAAGAGAGGAGTAAGAGGGGATGTATGGAGAGGTAGACATGGATGGAGTGAGAGACCTATGGAAGGAGGAGATAAAGAGGTTAGGGGAGGAAGAGAAAAGGAGGGAGTTCATAAAGGGATAGGGTTAAGTAGTAGGGAGAGAGAGGTAGAGAGGGATAGAGAGAACTATAGAGGGGGAATATAGATAGGTGAGAGACCTAGATGGCTAGAGAGGAGTGAGATAGATAGAGGAGGGTAAAGAGAAGTGGGTACTGAGACATATATGCAGAGGTAGATAGGTGGAGAGGAAGGAAGGGAGAAACCTAGAGAGGGGAGAGAGGGTGGGATGGAGAGGTAATGACCTAGACAATGAAGATAGAGAATAAGAGAGGAAGAGTGAAGATGAGAGAGTGGGAGAGGGGGAAAGAGAGGGAGAGAGGAAGAGAGGAAGGTAGAGAAATGGAGAGGGGAGGGAAAGGTGGAGAGGGAGGGAGAGAACTATAGGGTGTACAATTAGATAATTCAGAAACCTAGAGGGGGAAAGAAAGGTGGGTAATAATATAGGGAGGGAGAGGTAGTGAGAGACAACCTTAGATATGGGGAGAGAGGGGAAAAAAGAGATGAGTAAGAGGAGATGGATAGAGAGGTAGACATGGAGGAAGTGAGAAACCTAGAGAATGAGGAGATAGATGGGTTTGGAGAGAGAGAATAGAAGAGATAGAAGAAAAAAGAGATGAGTAAGAGGAGATGGATAGAGAGGTAGACATGGAGGAAGTGAGAAACCTAGAGAATGAGGAGATAGATGGGTTTGGAGAGAGAGAGAGAGAGGAGAGGGAGATAGTACATAAATAGATATAGGTAAGGAGAAGGGAGAGAAAGGTGGAGAGGGAGGGAGAGAACTATAGGGTGTACAATTAGATAATTCAGAAACCTAGAGGGGGAAAGAAAGGTGGGTAATAATATAGGGAGGGAGAGGTAGTGAGAGACAACCTTAGATATGGGGAGAGAGGGGAAAAAAGGGATAGGTAGTGACCAAGAGAAAGGAGTGGGATGGAAGAGAAACAATAAGAGAGTGAGAGAGAAGAGAGAGGGAGAGAGTCAAGGATAGAGGAGTGAGAGAGACAAGAGAGGGAAAGAGATAGGTCTAGAGTTTGGGGAAGATAAAGAGAGTGAGATACATCGCTAAAGAATGCTACTAGGAACATACTAATTACTAAAATTTGACATGCCAATTACTGAAATTTGTTGTCTGAAATTTTATATGATACTCTAAAAACTAGAATCTACATTATAAGTCCTATAGAGCTATGCTTCAATGATATATTTTATGTATATATTCTCCTTTGAGGGTGGATATAACTTGTGCCCAGATTGGAAAATATACACACAAAAACTTCACATTAGACAATGCAAAACATTTGGCGCTCGCCAAATGTGAAAATTCAAATTTTTGCATTTGGCGATCGCCATATTTGGTGCTCACCAAATGGTTTTCTTGGGAGAATACCAACCCTTTGGGTTGGATTTGCCTTGGGCATCCAACCCATAGGTTTGGAAGATCTTTTCATGCCAATGAAGCATTTTTTATGAAAAGATAAAAGGTGGCACCTTTTTGGTACCACAACTTGGTGCACTTACCCTCATTATAATTCTTCATTTACATTTTAGTACTATTTCATGTTTAATTCCAAAATCGGGGTTTTACCTAAGGCAAACCCCTATTCCCAAAAATTTCTCCCTTTTTTCTGTGTGCAATAATAGGTACAAAGCTACATTTCAGAGGAATGATAGGATTCACGGAGATGAACAAGTTCCCCTTTGGAAATCAAAACGTTATGAGGAATAAGGCAACCACCACCACCATCCCAACAATTTAGGCCAAATATCTAGGAACAAATCCAAACCTTCATCTACAATTCAGATCTAGGTTTGTGGCTCTATTTGACAGTTGTAGCTCACTATTTATGCATAATTTCTTCAATAATCCACCATTATACCCTAATCTTCAATTAATTCAAAATAAAATTCAATTTAAGGAAAAGAAGAGCCCCACTTAGGAGGCCTAGAATACGATCAGATTCTAGATCTATCAAGTTCCTATCTTTCACTAATGTAATGGTAATCAAGCAAAAAATAGCAGTTTTACTAGATTTAGTGGTGAAACCCTAATTTTTTCACCATTTACAAGATTGTTGAAACATGCGCAATATATAAATGTATAATAAAAAACTCATACATTACCCCAACTTGAGAGATGGTGTCTTCATCTTCATGGATTTATGTGTAGGAGTGAAGGTATAGTATAGGAGTGGCCATTGGCATCATCCAATAGAAATATTCATATAACATTCTATGAAACTCTTTTTGAGAGAAGTTGATGTGCACTCTCATAGTATCAAGATCTACATAGCTGAAATACACATCAACTAACCCATCCTTTCACCCAACTTGAGAAAAATAAAATTTATCTCTTTGGACCAATTTAACCTAGTAGAACCACAATAGAGAAGAAACAATAAAGAAATTGCAAAAGCACCAAATAATACATAGCAAATATGCAAACATAATCTCTTGAAATGAAAGGATTACCTCTCCAATATTTTAAAAGAATTATTCTAAAGCATCCTTATTTTTTCTTGGGGAACACATGATCTTTCTAAAGAATATGAAATTAGTTCCCCATATAGATATTTTGGCCATTAATTCATGTTTATTAAATGTACTACAAAATTTGATGGCATTCCCTCTCCAAAAGATACATTTGAAACCAACTAGAATCATATCAAATTGCTTACCTAAACTTTGGATTGCCCCATTACCATAGTCATGTCAAAAGTGAGATTCTTTGGATCCCTAAATTTAACTCATGGGTTTCACCTATTGAACCATATAATTCTTCACATGTTTTTCTTCATTCTCTTGTATGTTAAATTTGAATCTCCTTACATAGGTCGCTGATTTGGCAAATTGAAATTCAACATTAGTAACTAGTGAAGAACCCTCTTTATGTGCATTCTCTTTGAGATGGAAATCCTTGAATTCCTCCTCATAATCATATATTGAAGAAAATTTTATTTCCAAATACTCAATCTAACTTATTAAAGATTCTAGGGCATACTGGAATCTTTTTTTATAGATAGAAAACATGTTTCCAAGGGTTTCAATTTTTTTCTATCCAATTATGTTGATGAAGCCCAAATATATTCTCCTATAAAATTATTTTTCTACAAATGAATGTGAGAAATCTGAAATTAAAGATATAGAACATGATTTGATTACCTTTTCAAGCTCATTTAGAAAACTTAGTGTTACTGCCTCTTAAATATCCCAAACTTGATTCTCTTGACCAAAGTGGGTCATATCATTCTTCCACCTAGGCTCCTAATACAAATTAGTTTCCAACCCATTGACAAATTGGGATCCTCCATCCAAAAGTGATCTTCAGAACATAATACTAAACACCCTAGTATGTTGATTTGAAGGCTTCCATATATGAAAATAAGACATGAGATTCTTATTGGAGGGTATAGTAATTTGTACACTATCCTTCAATGCACAACTTTATTCCCATTGAGCCTTCCCCTTATATATAAATTCTTTCCCATGGAGTATGCCAAAATTCATACCTTTGTCTTTAATTGTGTGACCTTAAATTTCAAGGAGTAATTCATGAATTGTGAATATTGGATTCGTGCAACTTCATTAGAACTCACAAAATGATATATAAACTTCCTTTTTATTCTCATGCAAGAGATGAATATTTTAGAAATAAAATCAAAACCTCCATCCACCTTTCCCATTTTTAGAAAAAATCCCCTTTTTGACATAGTTGTTTTATTAGCATAGGATGAGGTAATGTAAATCTAAAACATGAAAATCTTTTTCATAACTTAGGCTGCCTACTAAGAACTCATTATCCCTTTTAGAATCGATAGTCATAGAGACACCATCATGATTTCATTGTGCCATTATGGGGCTTCAATCAACGTTCTTATCTCCCTTTTCTATGAGAGATATTATTGAGATACTCTCGACACTTTCTTCCATCTAAAACTCCATCACTAGCACAACCTTTGAATCTATAAGGGAAAGTGCATGTCTCCTCATCTAGATTTCCTCACATATGAATTCAACCAGCATGTTGGTGATGTCTAAGACATGTGAATCCCACAATATTTTACATGATAAATTCTAAAATTGAGAGAAAGGATCCACTTTCCCTTGGTTCCCTTCATCTTTTCATCATTGTTAGCACACTTCTCATTATAACAAAGCATTGTAATGACATCATATCAAAATAATACAATAAATCCTTTCTTATAATATCATTCTTATTTCTTGAGCCATAACCAAAGAAGAAATCAAAATGTTTATCCCTCATATATTTTGGAATTTTTGAAAGATTTGCAGCAATACTAACATTCTTAGAATAATATTCAATTACATCATCCCTCATGAAACCATATGTATCATATTGCACTGGCTCATTTTTTATGCATAGAATCTCAATATATGTTTCTTGGACACCATTAGAAGTCATTTGGATATTTTTTTCACTTTTTTACTCTTTAGCTTCCACATGTTTCTCTTTAACTTTATTACAAGAAATACTTTCTTAATTTGAGGGATCATTAGAAATCATTTACCTTCAACGTAATGGATGCATATTTTCCACTCTCCCTCCTTGATTGGCCTAAAGATTTCCTCTTTATTTAGTTTTTTTGTTCCTCAGTTTTGGTATCTCTCTTCAATTTCAATCTTCTTTTCTCCTTTGATCCCTTTCATGAATCTCCATAAACTTTTCAAATAGAATAGCTGATTTGAAACTTTCAGATTTCTTATTGTATTTTTCATACCATTTTACAACTAGAGATAAATCAATACATCAATTTCTTTTTCTTTCACTCTCCTTATTTTTGTCTTGCCTCATTTTCTCTTTAATGAAAGCCAATTTATCGACAATTGAAATAAAAATTTCTCTTGGATCTTCCTTATGGTTCCCTCTTTCTTCTTTAACCATGGTTTCTTCTAATTTTTCAGTCAAAAATAATCAAACTGTTGGATTAAGGGATTAGTGAGAGGGGGTGGGGTGGGGGGGGGGGGGGGTGATTTAGTGATCTATGGGAAATTAAAACTGAAAACTTATTCTTTATCCATCGGTTAACAATGCATAACAAATATCAACATAAACATGCAATAATAAAAGCACAAATCCACAACACCAAATTTTTTACGTGGAAACCCGGAAAGGGAAAAACCACAGTGGGGCTGGAACCCACAATATTCATATAATATGGCTAGGAGTACAAAAATATTAAATAGATGGGGAATGCACTTGCATTCAGTCTCACTTCCTAGAGCTCATTGCTCAATTATATGCGCCCAGAAGGCTACAACCTTAAGGGAAGGCTCAGTGCCTTACAATTTGATTATAATGAGAATGTACTGTCTTTGCTTTATTGATTACCCTGTTTTGGTCTCAATCAGTTATCAGTTGATCCGAAACCAAAATGCACACGTGAAAATACACTCAATCGCACCAAAACCAATCACTTACACACATAACACATCATAACATTACTAAAATCAACCACTACAATGATCTTATATATCTGGTCTCAACACAAAAATAATCTCCTTCAAGTCATCCTTAATAGATGTAATGTGTAGATGAAGTCAACTCCAATCTCGAACACACCATAGCACCAGAATAAAATATTACAACCACACACTTTCTAACGGTCCTACCAAACATTTAGATCACAAAAATAATTACCACAAACACTGGAGATGATTCTGGATCAACACATTATCAAAATACCCTGTTTTACCTGTTAACTATGTACCGATTAGCTTCATCTTCCAGATAGGATAAGTCACGACTGTTGGATCAAATGACCATGAAGAGTTGACATCAATGACAGCCCTAAATAACTAATAAATCACTGAAATTCTCCTGAGATCATCAGATGAGTGTCAATTGCCAACAATCTCCCCCTTTGGCATTGATGGCAACACCTGTGAAAAATGACTAAGTGCTTAAATTTGTACAACCAGATGAAAGAATAAAAGAATAAAAGAATTCCAAGACTCCCCCTAAGATCAACAATCCATAAGTCTACAATACATCAGGTTTTAAACTCCATACAAAGAATCAATCACCTCATCTCTCCCTCTATACATTTTTCACCGTATCTCTCCCCCTTTGACAACAATGCCAAAGATAGGGTGTCCATCAAAATTGTTGTACATATATACACATTCACTGGAGGATTAACTCTATACATGCTTCAATATATCTACATAAGCTAACTTAAGGAACCCTAGATACGTGTTCCAACCTGCCCACAACTTCTCCAGAATTGAAACAAAACTGTTCAAAACATAGGCGTGAGATTCTATAGCAGCAATGTCTGTAGAAGTATCCTAAGACATATTCTATATATAGTCTATTTTATGATACAGTAAGGTGTCCAGCCGGGGACCAATTAGGTTTCAAAGTTCACCTGTTCTCCTTATTACTCTCTCCTTCTCCTTCTCAAAATTGCTGATTTTCTCAATGATATTCAAAATTTGTCCCTATATACTGCCGGTTAGATTTGTTGTGGTATCATAGGCCTGAGAGATCTGAATTAACTATCCTTTACAGTTCTCTATTTGCTTGTCTATGTTAGTAGTAAAATTGGTCAAAATTAGACAAGACTTGTATATTTTACCACCTTATACTAATGCATCATCAACCAGTTTTAGCTCCTTATCTAACTGTGCCTTATCATTATTTATCATTTGCAAAAATGTCTGAATTTTAGCATCCTTAAACTTATCCATGGCTTGTCGGGCGAATGCCTTAGACAAAGAATCAAATTTTCTGGAGATATGATCAATTAAATTGTTTAGCTTATCAGATGTACTAGTGCTTGCATCCAATTGCACTTTCGATATCACCTGACTCAAAACTTTCAATGATTTCTCAATTAGTTTCTTCTCCTCTGACTTAGATTGGGCTAACTCTTGACTAGATTGCACCTAAAGAGAAACAACAACTATCATCCTCTAAAACAGAGACATTTGAGAAAAAGGTTTATCAAAATTGATGTTGAGTTCAGGAAAACTCCCTAGGCTCTGCGTTTTCCCAGTGTCAATTTCCACTAATACTGGAGTTTCCAAACCCTTGCCCTTATCTTTATCCTTGTCCTTATCCTTATCTGGTTCAGCCTGTTTTTCCTCATCTTTCTTTTCAGCTTCAAAATGTCTGGATTTATCCTCAGGTGCCTCTTGTGCACTAGTGCCACCACTTGGTGCAGCATCCATGACCTCTGTTGGTTTGTCATTATTAGTTGTAGCCTCATTAGCAACAGAATCCAAAACTTGTTGATCACCGCCATCATGCGTATCCTCATCTTTATTTACAGTTTTTGTTGGAGGGTTATCTAACTGAGTGGCATTATTTGAAGTATCTACAACCTAGTTCTTAGTTAGAAACTTCTGCCAAATCTCATTGGTCTCTCCCCTTATTTCTTCAACTCTTCTGACCATTAAATTATTAACCCTGTGCTTACTCCAAAATTCCTTTTTATTAGCCAACAAAATTAATCTATCAATCTCTTCTATGGTGATACTGGTGCATTGATTAACCATCTCACTCTCCTTTATTTCCCTATCCATCTAACTTATTGATTTTCTTCAGGCATCAATAAGACTGTACAAATCTTTGGGTAGATATTTCTCTAACTCAATTAATACCTTACTAAATACATCCATGTACAAAATTATTGCTTCTTCTATCTGTCTCTGATCTTTATCATCCATATTTACATAATATACAGATATATTATTTAAATTACCATCTTTTATAATCTCATCAATCAATTCTTGAGTAGATAATAGAGGAATAATGTGACACTCTATTTTTGAGGATTTCATCTTATCAGATTCAATGGCTTCATCAAGATCAGACTTTGTCTTCTTTCCTTTCTTATCTTGGCCTGCCAGTTTAGGTTCAAATCTTACTTTATTCTTCTCCTTCTCACTCTTCTCACCACTGAATTAGGGCTTTTGAGTTACCCTAGAAAATTCACCCTTCTTAGGTGCCTTGTGAACATCAGAATTAGATTTAGTTTCTGATTCAACTAGAGTAATCGCCACATATTTCCTCTATGTTTTCTGCTTCTTCCTCATAATACCTTTTCCCTTTGGAGATGTACCAAAGGTTTCAGCTTGAGTAGTAGGTGTCTTCATCGAAGTGGCACAGGGTCCTATTACCTTTATCTTGACAAGAGTAGATGCAAATTTATGTTTTTCTTCCTTCTTTGTTGCATCCCTTTCTAGCCTAGCAACCCTCACCTTCTCACAGGGATGGCCCTCCTTAGCAATAATATCCTCTACTATCTTTGCCACCTTCCTCTTCCTTGTTGATTCTGTAAATTTGGAGTGTAACCCCATTGACTTTTCCTTGCAAGTACCAAACTTCTCCTCCTTGTTGTCTTTCAGAGAGTTGAAAAAATGTCGTGCATATGCCTCCAAGGTAGATTTATTCACCTCATAGCCCATAGGCATTATCCAAACAATGTGGGGTTGGACTGCTTTCATCCAACATTCATGTTTATTTACCATAAAACATATTGTCCCCTTATACTTCTTGACAATTTCCTTTGGGATTCGTACTCTACTTCATCTTCTCCTAAAATATTTTGAAGAAGGCCCACAAAGAAGCATTCTGATTGTCTCGATTGCCAAGACTATAAAATCCTTTCTTAATCTATTGTGCCACCAGTCTGTCATAAGCCCACTGGAATCTATCGGTTCCATGGATTCGATTCATGAAATATAGGGCAAGATAGATAATCAATGATCCAAACTTGAAGACATGCTTTTTATCTTGTTTAATCTTCTTCAAATTGATCAACAATTCTTCCATCACATTGCATAGGTCATAGTGACCATCTTCCTTAACCATTTTGTATGCAACATGAATTGCAATGTCAAAGACCGAATTCAATCTGTTTGATTGATACACCTTGTACCCAATCACCACAGTAGCAAACCTAACATAATCTTCCCTTATGGTATTGATTTTCATTGATCATCCATCAAATTCTGCATCAGTTAGTTTATTTATGGTAGGGTTTGTAACCTTCAGTAACCCTGGCTTCTCACCGGTTTGATGCAAACATGTAACTTCTTTGATTTCTTCCGCAGTGATCTTGTATGGCTTGTCCATCCATATAAATTATGCATGAACCCTGCTCAACACATACCTAACCCACTCCTCATCGAAAGTTGGGAAGTTCACAAATTGGGTAAAACCCTTTCCTTTTAGTTGTGTGAATTCTGGCTTGGGATTGTCACTATCATCCATGATGTTATCTATGTACAAATCCAAAATATCTTTCGACCCAATCTCCTCAATTTCACAATGAATATAAGCATGAACAACATCAACATGTAGGACACCATGCAAAAAGAAGGAAAATGCATCTACCAGGTCGTCCTCCATGGAATTTTATGGATGTTTCTTGATTAAAAGATGAGTCATGTCTTTCACTTTGACCACCAATGGAGTAGAGATAGAGGATGCAGATGCCATTGCAAAATCTCAGAAAATAAGACTTAGATTAATGCCCTTCGATAAATACCTTGAACAATTGTTGAATGCCCTAGATCACTTTGCCAGATTGTTTTTTTCTCTTAGATCACCTGGAAACTTTGATAGCTTGAAAACACTATTTGTAAAGTGAAGAATGATTCTCTTATTCACCCTTTTAAATCTGCACACCCTAATTTCCCTTTGAAATAAATGCACCTCAAATACTCAACCGGATGCCTTGTTCACCTGCTGGATGCCACAATCAACCATCTAACTTTTGAGTATCAATTGTCATCTATAATCCATAGACCATAGATTTCATCTAGGGGTACTTGCAAGATTTTCATTTATTTGCCTCCCCTAAGGCCAAAAGCCCTAGTTACCGGATGAAAATTTTGTACCAGATACAGGTACAGATCCATTATCTATCTTAGATTCATCCTTTCTCACCCACATCTTCTCATTCTTCTCTCTGATTTCTTCCACTTTCGCTTTACCCTTCTCATTTGATTTATTCTTGTCTATCAGTGCACTGTTCTTGCTTTGGAAGTACTTTGCAATGTGATCGGTTTTGTTGCATGCCCTGCAAACAACATTATTCTTCACAGATCTGAAGCTCATATGATTATGTCTCATCCTGCACTGATTAGAGATATGTCCATACATTCCACAGGCATAGCATCTTTTGTTCTGAAATTTATTCATCACAGCTCTACACACATTGACTTGTGTCCGAAATTATTGCATATGAAACACTGACCGGTAAAGGTAGAAACATTATTGTTCATCACATTGTTATTGTTCATCATTCCATTATTCATCCTACTTCTGCACTGACTTGCCATATGACCAAATTTATTGCAAGTAAAACATATACCATTAAATTTATGAGCATTAAGTTATCTTACCAGAGGATTCTTTCTCTTCTTCTGATCAGGTTTAGCATTGCCTTGTCCAAATCTGACGGATTCACCTTTCACATATCCGAGACCTCTCATATCCTTTCCATGTCTTTGACTTTTTAGTATCTCATCATTTTTTCAGCCTCTGAAGAAAAATAGCATAAACCTATTTGAATAATCAAATAGAATGAATGAATGAATGAATGTTACAAAAATAGGTAAATAGAGAATATGTTTAAACACCATTTTGGGTGCCCAAATCAAGATTAGAAACATTCACACCTAGGAGGGAAATAACCTTTTAGTTCAATATTGGATAAATCTAATTTATCTTGTTGAACAAAACTTCAACATTCTAATCTAAACTACTAATTTTTTCTCAACTCAAATGATAACTTTTATTTCCACTTCACAACCAAAAGTTGTCATTCTAAAAACTCGTGCCCTCTTTTAAATTTAATAAATATTTAAAATAATATCCATTAATTATCAATATTTATAATTTGATTAATTTCTTTTGGCAATTTGACTTTCCCAATTAATTTGCAAGTACTGACTTACTATTTTTAGATTAACAAACCTATAAATATAGTAATTGCTAAAAATAGAAAAGGGGACATGACATTATACACTGTTATGTAATTTATTTTTCATAAAATAAATTAAACATTTACCTCTCTCAAATTTATCTTCGTATTAACATTTTAAGAATTAAAAAAATGTCTTAATTTGCATTTTTTTATTACTAATTTTTTTTATAAATATTGTATAATTTTAATATATTATTATTTTATTATTGTGTAGACTACTGAACTATCATCTTAAATACATTTTTTAAATTATAATAGTTAATGTTCTTTACAGATTATAAATTAATGTTCTTTTCACATATCTATATATATTATTATTTATTTTCTTTTGAAGCTTTTATAGTTATTCTATATAAATGATATTTCTATAACTTAATACTAAACTTATTTTATGTTATAGTTATATATATATATATATATATATATATATATATATATATATATATATATATATATATATATATATATATATATATATATATATATATATATATATATATATATATATATATATATATATATATATATATATATATATATATATATATAATCGAAGGTTCTTATTTAACTGATTGAAATCATTAGTGAAAATGATGGTATATTCTTTTATTTAACAAGCAATTGATTCAAAATTTCTAACATAATACATACCCATCTCCTTAACTCTAAACCAAAAGAATATCAAGTTAGGTACTAATAAATTGTCAAAAAATCTATGTTTGATATAAAAACCTCTAATATAAACATATTTTAATTTGTAAATCTAAATATTTAGATATCCATTCTTAAACAAATATCAAAAAAATATTAAATTAAAATTTTTAATTTCACACAAATTATCATGGCATACATATGACACGAGTAGTCATTCCTTGCTTGCTTTAATGAAATACAAATCTTCCTATCATAACATGACATGAAATTTACATACCCATTGCAAAACAACTATCTCAACTCTCACAAAGAAAAATATAATAAAAAGTAATAATAATGTTTAAAAAAAATCCTTCCTTGATAGAGAAAATAAAAACAACAATTTATTTTAGATTATTACTATTTTTTCAATAATAAAAGATTATTAATATTTTTGAAAGTTTGATTAATTATTTATGATATTATTTTACACATAAATAGCATACTCCCGAATTCATATAATACAACAAATAATTATTGCACTAGTTTTATTTCACTCATTATATCAAATTACAAAAGAGAAATTTCTAACCCCTTAAATTCTCTTATACAAGAGATTGAGGCATATCTATAGTATGGTATTGCACAAACATGCTTATTTGGGAAAAAGATCACACATTACATGCTTGCACAAATATTTTCACCTAAATTGCCATCCACTTGAAATTTTCAACGCCCTCTAGGACCACCACCTCCTCCTCCTCCATGACCACCACCTCCTCCTTGACCATCTCCACCACCACCTCCTCGACCACCTCCACCATCTCCTCCTCTGTGAACACCTCCACCGCCACCTCCTTGTCCACCTCCATCACCTTGATGATCACCACCTCCTCCTTGGCCACCTCCTCGACTGCCTCCACCACCACCATGACCTCCAAAAATACCTCCACCACCGTGTTGGCCAGACCCTCCTCCACCACCACCACCAGGTCCTCCACCTCCTTGGCCACCTCCTTGACCGCCGCCTCCACCACCACCAGGTCCTCCACCACCACCACCACAAGGCCCTCCTCCTCCTCTTCCTCCTCCACCACATCCATGTCTAACCATCTTACCCAAACTTCTCTTAACTCAAATTCTTCTTCTTACTTTGGTATAGCTATCTGAGCAAGAATGAATGCAATACTCATAAATCTATGATATATATATATATATATATATATATATATATATATATATATATATATATATATATATCTTTCTCTCCTGCTGACCTTTACTCCATATCTACCATTCTTTAATGTGGGAAACAGCTATTAGGTGAAGATATTTCATGAAACCACCTCACATGTAGCAGTAAATGATACCCACGTAACACTTCTATGGATGTTTCTTGAATACAAGACGAGTCTTCTCCTTCACTTCGACCACCAATGGAGTAGAGATAGAGTATGCAGATGCCATTGCAAAATCTCAAAAAATAAGACTTAGATTAATGCCCTTCGATAAAATACCTTGAATAATTATTGAATGCCCTAGATCGCTTTGTTGGATTGTCATTTGCTCTTAGATCACCTGGAAAATTTGATAGCTTGGAAACTTTGATAGCTTGAAAACACTATTTGCAAGGTGAAGAATAATTCTCTTATTCGCCCTTTTAACTCTGCAAACCCTAATTTCCCTTTGAAATAAATGCACCTCAAATACTCAACCGGATGCCATGTTCAGCTAGCGAATGCCACAATCAACCATTTGAGTTCCGGATATCAACGTCCATCTGTAATCCATACACCATAGTTCTCATCTAGGGGTACTTGCAATATTTTCATTGATTTCTCTCCTCTAGGGCCAAAATCCCTAGTTACCGGATGAAGATTTTGCACCAAATACAAGTACATATCCATTATTTATCTTAGATTCATCTTTTCTCACCCACATCTTCTCATGCTTCTCTCTGATCTCTTCCACTTTCTCTTTACCCTTCTCATCTGATTTATTCTTGTCTATCAGATCATTGTTCTTGCTTCTGCAGTACTTTGTAATGTGACTGGTTTTGTTGCATGCCCTGCAAACAACATTATTCTTCTCAGATCTGAAGTTCATCTAATTTTGTCTCATCCTGCATTGATTAGAGATATGTCCAAACAGTCCATAGCCATAGTATCTTTCATTCTAAAATTTATTCATCACAGCTCTACACACATTTGACTTGTGTCCAAAATTATTACCAATGAAACACCGACCAGTAAAGGTGGAAACATTATTTTTCATCACATTGTTATTGTTCATCATTCCATTATTCATCCCACTTCTGCATTGACTTTCCATATGACTATTGCAAGTAAAACATCTACCATTAAATTTATGAGCATTAGGTTGTCTTATCAGAGAATTCTTGCTCTTCTTCTGATCAGGTTTAGCATTGCCTTGTCCAGATCTGGAGGATTCACCTTTCTCATATCCAAGACCTCGCATATCCTTTCCATGTCTTTGACTTTTTAGTATCTAATCAAGTCTTGTTGAACTGGCTTTAAATTTGTCTTTATATTCATTGGTAGTAGCAAGCTCATCCCTCAAGGTAACAACCTGTCTTTCAAGTTCTTGACCATTATTTCTTCATTGTATCAAGTTAGGCTTCAACTGATCCTTCTCATAGGTAGGCCTAAAGCATTCATCAACTCTTTCCTTTAATGATTGTGCTAAATTCTCCTCATTCTTCATTTGGTCCTTAATCTCCTTGGTCAGTCTCATCACAATGGATTGCATCTCATTCTTCAAAGCATCATTTTCTCTCTCAAGCTTGTCCACTTCATTAGCTTTGTCCTGGTATTCTATGAACTGATCCTCTTTCTCCTTTAACTTATCCATTAATTTCTTTCTCTTTTCTCTACAGATACTTGCTTGATCCTTCATCTCATTAATGAATTCATCAGCTGCATTCAGATTCTTCTTCAATATACAGACCTCACTTCTAGTAACATCAAGATCCTCAAGTGCCACATTGAGTTGCCTCTGAAAACTGGTATCCATTGAATCAATCTCATAGATCTTCCTCAAGAGGTTAAGCTTCCTCAGAGGAACTAGGATCTGATACCAATTGTTGGATTCAGGGATCACTGAGAGGGGGGGTGAATTAGTGATCTATGGGAAATTAAAACTGTAAACTTATTATTTATCCACCAGTTAACAATGCATAACAAATATGAACATAAACATGCAATAATAAAAGCACAAATCCACAACACTAGAATTTTTGCATGGAAACCCTGAAAGGGAAATACCATGATGGGGATGGAACCCACAATATTCATATACTATGGCCAGGAGTACATAAATATTACATAGATGGAGAATGCACTTGCATTCAGGCTCACTGCCTAG
Organism: Cryptomeria japonica; assembly: GCF_030272615.1. Classification (NCBI taxonomy): domain Eukaryota; kingdom Viridiplantae; phylum Streptophyta; class Pinopsida; order Cupressales; family Cupressaceae; genus Cryptomeria; species Cryptomeria japonica. The sequence goes on from NC_081408.1 coordinate 184,733,397, forward strand.
AGATCACTGCCAATTATATGTGCCCAAAAGGCTACAACCTTCAGGGGAGGCTTGTTACCTTACAATTTGATCACAATGAGAATTTACAATTGAATGAACTCATAAATAGCATCTGACTATGCAAAATTGAGTTTTGGTTAGGCTCTATATCACTAACTGTCTCTAATCTGTTGATTACCCTGTTTTGGTATCAATCAGTTACAGGTTGATCTAAAACCAAAATGCGCACATGAAACTACACTTAATCGCACCAAAACTAATTTCTTACACACATAACACATCATAACATTACTAAAATCAACCGCTAAAATGATTTTATATATCTGGTCTCACCACAAAAATAATCTCCTTCAAGTCAGCCTTAATAGATGTAACATGTAGATGAAGTCAGCTCCAATCTCGAACACACCATAGCACTGGAATAAAATATTGCAACCACACACTTCCTAAAGGTCCTACCAAACACTGAGATCACAAAAATAATCACCACAAACATCGCAAACACCCGAGATGATTCTGGATCAACGCATTATCAAAATACCATATTTTATTGGTTAACTGTCTACAAGTTACCTCCATCTTCCGGATAGTCTAAGTCACGACTGCCGAATCGAATCACCATGAAGAGTTGATATCAATGACAACCCTAAACAACTAATCAATCACCAAAAGTCTCTTGAAATCACCGAATGAGTGTCAATTGCCAACACAAACCCTATAGGTTTGCAAGGTCTTAGCTCTAATACCATTATAATAACCATTGTTAAATATTTAAATGATATTTATAAACCCTTTATTTCTTTACTTCAAATTCGCAAAACTAAACGAAATGAGAAAATTGGGTTAAGTGCAAACTTCATCAAATCATACCAAAATAAATATTATTGAAATGATAGCTCTGGATGTCTTACAGCAACAAAATATTCAACAACATATGTTGTTATAATAAACAAATGAACTAAAATTAACTTCTACAATGTTCACAACCAAAGCTTGCAAGAAACACCTACAAACTATCACAAAAATCTGCAAATACAAACCTATAAATATAGCAATTGCTAAAAATAGAAAAGGGGACATGACATTATACTCTATTATGTAATTTATTTTTCATAAAATAAATTAATCATTTACCTCTCTCAAATTTATATCTTCGTATTAACATTTTAAGAATAAAATAAGTGTCTCAATTTGCATTTTTTTTTTTACCAATTTTTATTATAAATATTGTATAATTTATATATATTATTATTTTATTATTGTGTAGACATATTGAACTGCCATCTTAAATAAGTTTCGTAAATTATAATAGTTAATGTTCTTTACAAATTATAAATTAATGTTCTTTTCACATATCTATATATATTATTATTTATTTTCTTGTGAAGCTTTTATAGTTATTCTATATAAATGATATTTGTGTAACTTAATACTAAACTTTATATATATATATATATATATATATATATATATAATCCAAGGTTCTTATTTAATTGATTGAAATCATATTAAATTAAAATTTTTAATTTTACACAAATTATCATGGCATACATATGACATGAGTAGTCATTCCTTGCTTGCTTTAATAAAATACAAATCTCCCTATCATAACATGACATGAAATTTACATAGCCATTGCAAAACAACTATCTTAACTCTCACAAAGAAAAATATAATGAAGAGTAATAATAATGTTAAAAAAAAATCCTTCCTTGAGGAAGAAAACAAAGACAACAATTTATTTTAGATTATTATTATTTTTTCAATAATAAAAGATTATTAATATTTTTGAAACTTTGATTAATTATTTATGATATTATTATACACATAGATAGCATACTCCTCAATTGATATAATACAACAAATAATTATTGCACTAGTTTTATTTCACTCATTATATCAAATTACAAAAGAGAAATTTTTAACCCCTTAAATTCTCTTATACAAGAGATTGAGGCATATCTATAGTATGGTATTGCACAAACATGCTTATTTGGGAAACAGATCACACATTACATGCTTGCACAAATATTTTCACCTAAATTGCCATCCACATGAAATTTTCAACGTCCTCCACGACCTCCTCCTCCTCCTCCTCCACGACCACCACCTCCTCCTTGACCACCTCCACCACCTCCTCCTCGACCACCTCCACCATCTCCTCCTCCATGACCACCTCCACCACCACCTCCTTGTCCACCTCCACCACCTTGTTGACCACCACCTCCTCCTTGGCCACCTCCTTGACCGCCTCCACCACCACCATGACGTCCAAAAATACCTCCAAAAATACCTCCACCACCGTGTTGGCCAGGCCCTCCTCCACCACCACCACCAGGTCCTCCACCTCCTTGGCCACCTCCTTGACCGCCGCCTCCACCACCAACAGGCCCTCCTCCTCCTCCTCCTCCTCTTCCTCCTCCACCAGGTCCATGTCCAGCCATCTTACCCAAACTTCTCTTAACTCTAATTCTTCTTCTTACTTTGGTATAGCTATCTGAGCAGGAATGAATGCAATACTCATAAATCTATGATACATATATATATCTTTCTCTCCTGCCGACCTTCACTCCATATCTACCATTCTTTAACGCGGGAAAGAGCTGTTAGGTGAAGATATTTCAAGAAACCACCTCACACGCAGCAGTACATGACACCCACGTAGCACTTCTAGCAGGCACTCAACTTTATCAGTTACTGATCTTGTATTGTATTGTATTGAATTATAGGTTGTGGATTCTAGATAGATTTTGATCTATTCACCTGCCCTTTACCAGGGGAAGAGCATAATTCAATTACTATTTATTACTGCTTAAATAGTAAGGTTGTTTCACGTAGTATAATTGAACAATAGTGATAAGATTGTGGATTTTACAGTTATACTAAAATTGCTAATTTTCCATTCCGAATACAATTTCGACGGTTATATTTCTAATTGCTTTTGCCAATATATAATATTATTATGCAACGACTAGAAACTATCAATAGGAGATAGAGAGAGTAAGGGAAATAAATAGGTAGAGGAAGAGAGAAGGAGCAAGAGGGAGAAAGATAGGTGGAGGGAGAGAGCTAAGAGGCCCAGGAGAGGGAGGGAGATAGTTACAGGGAGGGAGGGATATATAGATAGAGGGCAATGTAGAGAGAGAGAGGGGTAGGGAAAGAAATGGAGAGATAGGGAGGTAGAGATAGAGAAAGATAGGGATAGAGGTAGAGAAATAAATGGAGAGAGATAGGGAGATACAAGTAGAGAAAGATATGGGGAGAGAAGGGGGTAAAGGGGGAGAGATAGAGATAGAAAGGGTTAGAGAGAGATAGAGAGGGAAAGAGGGAGTGATATGGATAGAGGGAGATAGATTTGTTTTATTCTTCAAACTTGTAAATGAGGAGTTTGGATATTTAAAATTAGGAACTTGTGATAGTAAAATTAAAGAATCAAACTGAACTTGGGCTAGTGATAGAGCAGGGCTACAAATATTACTTGCTTTCCTAAAAAAGTGATGTTTTGATTGAAGATTCAAAAAAATCTAGTTAATTAATATTTGGCTTGTCATTCTTAGCTTTATGTTCTAAATTATATGATGTACTTGATAAGAATTTGAGACTCACATCTTATGTTTGGTTGTATTCCCAAACAACAATTTTATGAGATAATAATAACAATTTTTTTCCTCTTTTTTGCACATAGGTGAGCATTTTTTGTTTGAATTTTTTTCCCTATTTAAAACACGAGTACTTGAAATACTACACTTTCAATTTTCCATATCAATGCAATGTATATTAAGTGCCACTATGATCAACCTTATCTATAACAATTATTAATTATAGTAGAAAAAAGCATGTTGTGAGCATGAAGCAATCTTTTTCAAGATGAGATGCAATAGAAGCATTTGCACCCTATTAGAGATGATAAGGAATTTTTTGGATTGAGATTGAGTGAGTGTTTCAGAATTTCTATAGATGTAGACCATGGTTCGGAATATTTACATCATGATTTTCTTTTGAAAATTTTGCATTTTGATTTAAAACCTAGCAATATGCTTCTAGATCTATTGGCTATAACTGTCATATTTGAGCTTTAAGTGATATTTTCTAATAAATCAAATTTGATCGAAAATCTTAAGATCTACTTACATTGTATACAAATGGTTCTAATTTTTTTTTTGAAAGAACACTATACAAGAACATAACTAGTAGGCAGCGACAAGATCTCTAGGTACATCCTTATATGATCCATTCATTCTTGGCAATGGTATGGGTGATGCTCAATAATAGGGATAGCTAGATTCTTCAATGATTAATATTTATCCCTACATGGTAACCACCAAAAAAATTTCCCTATGTTATATTAATATTATTATGTCATAGTGTTTCCTTTGGCTAGTTAATGTTGGATCTTATTGCTTCGCTAAAGTTGGATCTTGACATTCAAATTATCTTAGGACAAGAAGAAAGTTGCATTTCATTTTATAATTTCGTCAACCTTTGCAAATTTTGAGTACCTACTACCTATAATCTTAGACATAAATTTATATCACTTTTTGCAAATAAGAGTTTGTGTTGTCATTGATGTCAAATTTGTTGTTACTAATGATAAATTTGGTCTAGAAGGTTGAGAAGTTTGTTGGATATAGTTGGTCATTTTTCCTACTAGGATATGTTGTTGTCATTGATGTCAACATATTCTTGTGATTTATTCTAGTGATTGCATTTTGGGAAGATCTTTTGATCCGGGTTGTAGTGTTGTTTTGTTGATCACTGTTTTGCAGAGTTCGGTATATGGTTCATGATTTGGTGCCCTGCAAGTTATCTTTCTTTGTGAAAGTTGTTGATTGGTTATGCTCTTGAACTTTTAAACATTGATCGATGAAGATTTGATAAGTGGTGTTGGTACAGCTATTCCTGATGATTCTAATGTGCTTGCTGGTGTTTCCTAGTCATGTCCTATTTCTTTTGGTGTTCTGTATTGATCGTTGTGTGATTGTTTGGTGATTTCTATCAACTAGTGATGTTTTTCATGTTATGGAGATTTCCTAGTGGTGTAGCATGTTGCGGTTGATCTTAAAGTGTTTTTCGGTGGAGTTGAGAATTTGGGAATTTGATTTAGGTCCATGTTATGCTATGTAAATCATTATATTGGTCTAGTGGTTGGTCATTGTATCAAGTGGTGTAATTTTATAATTAAGGATTGAGGGTTTAGTCGACCTTGCTGTCAAGGTTGATGACTTGTATATATAGGTGATATATTCATGCAATTTGGGTGTTGATGTTGAGTTTGAGGTGAGATTGATGTTGCAGGGTAGACATATGTGCTTAACCGGAACTGTAATCAAGCATTTGGAGATGCTATTCTTTCAGTTCATTTCTTCCAAATTATAGTCTGAATCTTGTTGTAAGTCAACGAGACTTCCCTAAGGGTAGTAGCCTTTCAGGCCATTATATTTGAGCAATGAGCTCTAGGCAGTGTGCCTAAATGCATGTGCATTCCCCATTGTAATATTTACACATACTATTTCAGAGTATCATCTTATTGTGGGTAGGTTCCCATCATGGTTTTTCCCTTAACCGGGTTTTCCAAGTCAAAATATTGGCATTGTGTGTTGTGCTGATAATTTTCTTATTTGTTTTATTACTTCAGTTTATCATATTTTTGCTTTGTGATTAGGTTTGGTATTCTAGTGAAGACTGATTCACACCCCCCCCCCACCCCCTCTCTGTCTTCCTTCTTGATTGCTGCTAACACAGTTTTACTAAAGAGTATTGCAGTATCAGAGGATTTGTAATGCGTTTATGTAGATGTCTGGAGATTGACTATAGTTGTTTTAGATAGTACATTTGGTTGTATTATAACTTATCCAAAACTTTGGAGGTGTATTATGTGGTCCATAGTTGAAGATGGCTAAAGGTGTCTATCCCGGTGAATACTCTCATGGAAGATATAGTTTTATGATCTACATTGTGCAGATTGCTTCATTATTTCTTGTCGTTGTAGTATGATTTCGGTGGATGCAAATTCTTAATAATATCTCAATTTTAATGTTCTCATTTGATCTAGAATTGAAGTTGTGATGATATAAGTATTGACTTGTACAATTATAAAGTGAGAGTTTGCAAGAATGCATTGCATTCCTCTGCTTACAGTTGTTTTGGTGGTGTGGATCAATGATTTAGCTATGTTATTTTTTAGGTGATTCTATGTTGTGCATATGCAAGAGTCTTGGTGGTCTGCATCATGTTTTGGATAAATTTGGTTGGTGTTCTTTAATGGTTCTATCCTTTGGAGCCGACCTATGCAGTTTTGGTCCAAGTGGTAGCATGAGGAGTTGATCTCGGATAGATAAGAAGGTGTGCCAATGTGATCTGGATTTTTTTTGGGACAAATTGTTCGTACCCTACACGTTACATCTAATTAGGCTAACCTAATTAATGTTTCTTTGTTTATGAATGGTATATAAAGATGAAATTCATTTTGGAGGAAGACAAAAGTGAGTAATGTGTGATGTGAAGTTGTGTATGGTGTATCTTGGGAGTGAAAAGATTCACAAGAGAATTTAAGAATTAATGAAGTTATCTTTAGATTTGTAATAAATATCAACTATAATCAACATTTTAGAGGATGCATTTCTCTGCATTGCCTTGAAGAAGTGATCTTCTACTGTCCCAAATCGTTTTTCATTCAGATCTCTATACAAATTCTTTACTTGTTCAATTTTTCCTACTGCTTCTTCATCTGACACTTCATAAGGTAGTTCCAATATCCACCCAACTTGTGGTTCCACTGCAAATATATAATAGTTATCTCTGCTAACAATGAAAGTGAATGTATCTATGTAATTGTTCACTACGTTTGATGAAACACATGTATCTTTGTTGCATAGAAGATTGAAATTCTTTAAACCAACCACAAAAATCTCTTTGATATTTCTTGTTGTCTAGCATGCATTTTCTCACATAAGTACCCATTTGCATTCCTATTGGGGATGATGTCTCCCAAACAACATCGTCTTTACTAGGAAGTTGATCTTTAAGAACATGAAGCCTAAACAAATTATCAAAGACCCAAATTTGAACAAATATTTGTTCTTCATTGTCTTGTTCAGATTCTCCAATAATTTATTCAAAAGAAGTTTACATAAATCAAAAGACCCATTACATACCATAATCCTGAAATTTGTACATAAATGGCTATCATAGCGGCCATACTTTCTCGGTTCTAGAAGTTAATTTTGTAAGCTAGGTATTTCGTTGCAAGCTTCAGTGCAATATCCTTGATATTTTATATAGGCACTACTCTTCCATCACACATAGATCATGTTAGAGTAAGTAGCCATATCATTCTTGACTGATCGCTTCGTCGAAACCTCTCCTCTTTGACAAAGACCGGTTAAGGTTTGAAGGGCTTCCTTCATGATCGAATAGGGTTTTTCAAGTTACATATCATCTCCATGAATTCAACTCAGGATTATTCTAATTCACTCAACTTCATCAGAAAAGTTAGGAAAGAATCTTCAAATATCCAATCCAGAGTCTCTAAGATTTTTTATAATCTTTCTTTAGGGTTACATCATCATCCTCGGTTACATTCTCCCATAAGTCATTGAATTAAAGATGACTTAGCTCTTCCATCCCCACATGAATGTAGGCACACACATCCTCAGTATATAAATAGTGAGTTGGCACCATTGAAAATGCTCCATCTTTATCAGTTAACATTGTGATGAGAGGATATGGCTTCAATGCAAGTCACGGTTTCAATGAAGGGTCAACAACAACTGGAATTGGCATGTCACAGACAAAGGGTTTCTTAGCACAACACACTGAGCTCTTCTTTGCACTGCAAATCTTCAAGCTTCATTTTCACAAGTGATCAAAATAATTTTAAGTAACTTCTCAATATATTTTTTTTTAGAAGAGCAACATGAATGACAAGTGTACTTTCCCAAAAACCACTTTCTCTTCCTTTTTTTTACCTGTTTTTCCAGTAATACCCAAAAACACACTAAAGCACTAAAAAAAAATTCTTCTAACCTACTACACCAAATTCGAGGGGTTATAAGATTTTCTTTCAGCTCTCCCCCTTAGTCCAACATACAAGCTTAATTTCTGGAGGGAGTAGCACCATTAGCCGGCGTGAGTACAACCTTTGTATTCTACTTAGTCTTTTCATTAGATTTATTTACCCACATCTTCTTCATTTTTCCTTCTCAAGGTTAATATCTACCTTCTTTGTCAATCTAGATGACACATTGGATCTACTTCTACAGTCTCTTGCCGAATGTCCTACTTTGTTGCAACTGTAATAGACCGGACTCCTATGTTGATAACTTGCATATATTATGGTATTTCCATATCTATTAGATGGTCTACATGTTGGATATTTTTGGAAGTTTGTTGGAATGATGTGTTGTCATTGATATCAACATATTCTTTTGTGAATTTCAATGTTGCAGTCAAATTGGATGAGTTGGTTTAGCCTGTATGTTGTAGGTGAGTTGATGGGCTTTAATGGGTTTTGAGATATGTATGTCTAGTTGATTGAGAAGAAGTTTCAAAGGTCCACATGTTGATTTGATCAAGTTATGAGGTCTGGTATCGAGGATGTTATTCAGTTGTTCATGTTATTCGGTGTTCTAGTTCATGCTTCGTATTGTTCTAGAATTGTAATATCTTTAGTTGTGAATGTATGGGATGTATTATGGATGTTGATCTGTGTCCTCATTTTGATTGGTTCATGATTTGGAAATCCACAAATGAATCCTTCAGGTTGAGAGTCAGTTATGTTGGTGTTCTTGAGCTCCGATAGAGAGATGATGATGATTCTTGTAATCCGAGTTGTTTCGGATGTTGTGGTGCAATTCACATTGCTTGTGAATGTTTCTATATTATTTTCTATGCATATTGGTGGTCTGCATTTATTATTGTGCACGTTGCTGAAGATTTTCTTTGTCAAATGATGTTCTTCATGTTATGCGACATTCTTGTTGTTGTAGCGTGTTGCAGATGATCAAGGCATAATTGTTGGAGGTGTTTCATATTTGTGGTGGTTATTTTGGCCCATACTATGCCTTAGCCAATATTTTTTTGGTCCGTATGTATTGTTGTAGAATGTGAGGTTATTATTTTGTTATTTGTGTTGAGGGTTTAGCTGACCTTGTAATAGAGGTTGATGAATTATATAAATGAATGTAATAATCATTGAGAGGTATCATGCTATGTGTGAATAAGTGTGTGAAGATGTGTGTTGCAGAGAATATTTGGAAACGAGATTAATTAGAACTGTACTCAGGCATATGGAGATGTTATTTTCACAGTTCATGTAATCTTGATTGTTGTTTGAATGCTTGTGTAAGTTAGTGATACTTCCTACAAGGCAGTGAGCCTTCCCTAAAGGTTGTAGCCTTTCTGGGTTTCTTGTTTTAGCAATGAGATCTAGGAAGTGTGTCTGGATGCATGTGCATTCCCCATTGTAATATTTTATTTACTCCTATAAGGGTATCATCTCATTGTGGGTAGGTTCCCACCATGTTTTTTCCCTTAACCAGTTTTTACACGTCAAAAATCTTAGTGTCATGTGTGTTATTGATGTGGATTTGTTTCATGCTTTATAATGTTAATTATGAGATCCGATTTTTGGTTTAAGTTGCAGTAAGTTTTTGTGAAGATAAGAAAATTACTTCTTTTATGTAGAAAGTGAATGAGCTTGTGTGTGGAATTAGATGGGCCAATGGAGTATTAGAAGAATATGAGATTGTTTCTAAAGTAATGAGATCCTTTCCTCCTACTTACAAACAAATTTGTTGCTATTAATGGGATGCAGACTGTCACAAATATGACAAGAGACATGTTGATTGGTACACTTGTTGCTTTTGAGTTGAGTGAGTTTGGAGACTCTCTTCCTAAGATTGAATTAATAAGTGGGGGTTAAGGTTGAGTTGATTAAATTAATCAACCTTTAGAAGAAGACGGGAAATGTAATAAATTAAACATAATTCAATTCATTTTAACATTAATGATAATAAATTATTAGGAATCGAAAGATAGAGAATTAATTATATATTAATTTGATTAATTATGGGATTAAAAAGTCAATTTTTAGGAGTTTACATTTTTTCCCCCTTTGATATATCATCATGACTAAGAGAACTAATATTCTGTCAATGAAAGAAAAATATTCCCTAATTGAATCAAAGATTGATGGAAGAAAGGTGGTGTAATAGGTGAAAAATATTAGGGTTTCAACCATTAGATGTATGAAAACCGTTAACATTTAAACTTACAAAACATTACATTAAAAGAGAGGTAAAATTGATAGATTTATCCACAAATCAGCAAGGATAAGGCTAAGAATTCAATTGGATTTGCTGGATTTGAATTGATTGCTCTCTTTTGAGTTGAATATTAAAAATGCTCAAATTAAGGTAAATGAGTTGGAATTGAAGTAAAAACACATTAACGGTGAGCTACGATCATTGGATCGAGCCACAAACCTGGATCTGAGGAATGTAATTGTATTCTGATCTATTCCTAGAAGGAGCTCCTAAAATGTTGGGACTAGTATGCTCATCACACCAGTTCTCTGTAATTTTTTCCATCTAAAGGAGAATCTATTTGTCACTATAAATAAAGCCAATTCTGAATATCATATCTCTGTACTTGTTCCTGTGCACACTAGAGAAGGGAAATTTAGGTTGGGAATAGGGGTTTACTTTAGGTCAAACCTCAATTTTGGAATTAACCATGAAAAAGAAATGAAATGTAATTGAATTATAGAAATGGTTTTGTTATCCTTTTGCGGGAGATGTTAAATAATAAGTGAAACACTAATTATATACCTTTTAATGGAGTTTTGTTTGTCTCCATAAGGAATTAGGGTTTCATGAAGTCTTCATAAACATAGAGCATGAATCTCAGCTCCAATGCCTAAATCTTGTCCTTACTTCTGCTCAAATGCTTGAAAGAAGATTGATTGCTTGCTCACTTGAATTTGAATGAATGCTTGATTAAATTCTTGGATGTGTGGTCTTATCAAAATGAGAGAGGTAGACCTCCTTTTATACCCATTTGTCAAAAATCATTTTAATTTTCTGACATGAGCCAACATAGGATCTAGGTCCTCGTCAAAATGAGATGATTGTTAAAGGGCCCAAAAATGGGTCTCGATTGGGAGGACCAAGGAATTAGGTGCTTTGGTCCCTGAGGGCCAGGGTGCCAACACCCTGGTCTTGATCAATCGAGAACCAAGAAACAAGGGGGAAATGAAGTGCAAGGTGAAAATAATGAAAAATTTGCATCGTGTGAGCAGAATTAGGGTTCCAATTAGGGGACATGAACATCAAGGTGAGGGCCCAAATAAGGACAAAATTGTAAGGGAGTATAATTTAGGATACTACATTTAGCCCCCACTTTAGTAGGAGTGTGAGAGTAAGTATAGTCTTGGTAGAGTACAAAGGTTCACATCAGAAACTTTTATCAAGATATCAAAGAGACAAGACACACTAATCCCCTAATGGACTTTAGCATCTTACTACTTCAACATCAAGGTAAAGGGGACATCATAAGAGAAAGAGAAAGAGAACCATGACTAGGTCATCCTAGTAAGGTTCACTTACTATGAGTCATGAAAAGAAAAATACCAAAATTACAAAGAAAAAGACTAAGTATGCAAAGTAACTTGAGTATCGAGATATGCAAAAGAGTGAAGCATTGAGCAGAGTGTATGCCCCCATGTTAAAATGATTGCATACACCTCATCAGGAGCAATGTCTTTAAGGTAGCTTGCATGCATCCAAAATACAAGCATGTTATCGCAATGACATGACCTCAAGAAGGACACATCAAAGCATAATGATCACAAAACACAAAAGACATAAGGGTTATACTTAACTCTAGGGTTAGTATGCTCTTATGATAAATAATGTATATCATCTATATATAATTGCATTAAATTGTCCTCATCCCTCAAAGAAAGTAGAATCACAATGGAAAAAGGACACATGTGTCTTTTGAGTCAACATGGGAGAGACCAAAAGAGATCTCAACACTTTTCATTGTCCTCAAGTAGACAACACTAGGGACAAAAAAATATAAGAATTGAAAAACAAATAGAAGAAGATTACGAACAAGTGAGAGAGAGAGAGAGAGAGAGAGAGAGAGAGAGAGCTAATCAATAAAATCATCTACCTCCTAATCTTGCTCAACATTGTTTTGGGAAGGTGGACAAGATGCAAGAGGAGCAACTTGAAGCACATTAGATGGAGCTACCACAAGTTCCAAACAAGGACCATGCTCTAATGATGGGTCACTTTGTCTATTACTTGGAGCTAGGATTAATGCTTGTGAGAATTGTTTAGATAAAGCATTGTCAACATCAACATATTCATATTTATCACTTGAATCAACATTGTTAGCATGAACATCATTTTCATCCATCTCTTCATCAATATTAATAAAAATAGGCTCTTTAATAGGAATAGAACATGAACCATCATTTTTCTTAAGCATTTTTAATCTTGGAAATTTAGGTTGAACTTCCTCCCTAGGGTTAGGCGAAGGCAGGACAAATGGGATCATATCAACATTTGGTGTCTTCAAGGAGGAAATGGGTTGAGAAGCAAGTTCACAAGCCTTAGCATGACGTCTTCATCGATGTTCTCTCACACAACTGTTTATTTTAGTTTTAGCTGAGGGTTGTGAAGGTTTAGGATCAATAGGCATAGGCTTCTTCTCTTCCTTTAAAGAAGGATGAATAGGATAAGGTATACTAGGTTAAAAAATAGATTTCAAGCGCTTCCCTTTGTAAGATGTAGGATTTGGGACCACAATATATAGAGGAGGAATAGAAGGTGTAGGAAGGAGACCGAGTCCATCATGAGGAGGAGCAATAGGTCTAGGATCTCTAGGATTACTCAAAGATAAAATCATACCATTCTTCCACTTTTGATAAGATTAAAAAAGAGCATCACTTCTAGGTTTAAGAGGTTCAAATTGTTTAGACCAAAATTAATCAAGATTAACATCTCCACACCTCACCGTGGGTTGATACATGCTATAATTAATTGTTATGATATTTTTCATTTTGAGGAAATTTGAGATATTTATGAATGGTAGAGGGAATCTCTTTCATGGAAGAGAGCCAAGGATGTCCCAAATTCACACAAAATTGATCTGATCTAGGAATGATAGCCAAAATGACATCTAAAAACTTAGTACCAAATTCAATGATAAGAGTAATAGACAAATAGTGGGACAAGAAAAACCATCAAAGATCTTAATCACAACATAAAATTTATCATATGTTACTTGATGCAATTATAAAGTATAAAGATATTCTTCAGTTATATCATTATGGTAACAAGCTTGTCTTTTGGATGCATGTTACCTTAAAGAAATTCCTCCCGATAAGGTGTATGAAATCGCTTTAACATGGTGGGATACACTCCGCTCAATGTTTCACTTTATGCACACACTATCACATGTTTCAATACTCAAGTTATTTTCTAAACTAAGCCTTTTTCTTTGTAATTAGGCATTTTTCTTTTTCATGACATAGTAAGCGAACCTTACTAGGCTAGCAATCATGATTCTCTCTCTCTTTCCTCTTTCTTATGATGTCACTTTTATCTTGATATTGAAGTAGTAATACCCTAAAGTCCCTTGGGAGCTTAGTGTGTCTTGCCCCTTTCATGTCTTGATGAAATTTTTCAATGCAAACATTTGTACTTTACCATGAGTATGCTTAGTCTCATACTCCCACTAAAGTGGGGGCTAAATGTAGCATCCTAAACTATACTTGTCTACAATTTTATCCTCACATAGGCCTCACTTTGGATTCATCCTTTAAGGCCTAATTGAAGCTCTAATTCTGCTCACACCAGTCATCAAACTCAAATTTTCACTGTTTGCACTTTCCTCTCCTTAATCCTAGGACTTTGATGTAGGACTAGGGAGCCCAATGCCATGTCCTCTAAAAAAGGGCCCATTTTTTGGCATCATAATGGTCACTTAGTTTGAGTAGGAACATGTATCCCATGTCAGCCTATGTCAAAAAATTAATTTGTTTTTCAACTACAATGTATAAAAGGACGTCTAACCCTCTCATTTCAAACCTTATTCAAAATCATAATCCACTCAAAAGAGAAAAAAATGAGATCCTACATTCAAGTGAGAAAGCAATAAATCTTTTATTGAGAATTAGAGAAGAAGTAAAATCAAGATTCAAGCATTAGAGATGATATTCGTGTTCTATATTTTTTGAATACTATCTACATGAAACCCTAATTCTTTCTGACAACAAACAAAACTTCATTAAAAGGTATATCATTAGTGTTTCAAATATTTTCAATATTTCCCTCAAAAGGAAATCATTTCATTATAATTCTTCATTTACATTTCAATAATATTTCATGTCTAATTCCAAAACTAGGGTTTGACCTAAGACAAATCCCCATTCCCAAAAATTTCTTCCTTTTCACTGTGTGTAGGAATAGGTATAGAGATGCATTTTGGAGGAATGATAGGATTCATAGAGATGAACAAGTTCCTCTTTGGACATCAAAAAGTTTGAAGGAACGAGGCAACCACCACCACCATCCTGACAATTTAGGCCAAATATCTGGGAACAACTTCGAACCTTCATCTACAACTCAGATCTAGGTTTGTGGCTCTATTTGACAACTGTAGCTCACTGTTTATGCATAATTTATTCAATAATTCACCATTACACCCTAATCTTCAATTAATTCAAAATAAAATTCAATTTAAGGGAAAGAAGAGCCCCACTTAGCAGGCCTAGAATCTAATCAAATTCTAGCTCTATCAAGTCCCTATCTTTCACTAATGTAATGGTAATTAAGCAAAAAATACCAGTTTTACTACATTTAGTGGTGAAACCCTAATTTTTTTCACCCTTTATGAGATTGTTGAAATGCGCAATATATAAATGTACAATAACAAACTCATACATTACCCCAACTTGAGAGATGGTGTCTTAATCTTCATGGATTGATGTGTAGAAGTGAAGAATAGTATTGAAGTGGCCATTAACATCATCCAATAGAAATATTCATATAAAATTCTAGGAAACTCTTTTTAAGAGAAGTTGATGTGCACTCTCATAGTGTCAAGATCTACATAACTGAAATACACATCAACTAACCCATCCTTTCACTCAACTTTAGAAAAATTAAATTTATCTCTTTGGACAAATTTAACCTAGTAGAATCACAATAGAGAAGAAAAAATAAAGAAATTGCAAAAGAACCAAATCATACATAGAAAATATGCAAACATAATCCCTTGAAATGAAAGAATTACCTCTCCAGGATTTAAGAAAAATTATTCTAAAGCATCCTTATTTTTTCTTGGGGAACACATGATCTTTCTAAAGAGTATGAAATCAGTTCCCCATGTAGATATTTTGGCCATTAATTCATGTTTATTAAATGCACTACAAAATTTGACGGCATTCCCTCTCCAAAAGATACATTTGAAACCAACTAGAAGCATATCAAACTGCTTACCTAAACTCTAGATTGCCCCATTACCATAGTCATATCAAAAGTGAGATTCTTTGGATCCCTAAATTTAAATCATGGATTTCACCCATTGAACCATATAATTCTTCACATGCTTTTCTTTATTCTCTTGTATGTTAAATTTGAATCTCCTTACATAGGTTGCTAATTTGGCAAATTGAAATTCAACATTAGTAACTAGTGAAGAACCATCTTTATGTGCATGCTCTTTGAGATAAGAATCCTTGAATTCCTCCTCATAATCATATATTGAAGAAAATTTTATTTGGAAATACTTAATCTAACTTATTACAAATTCTAGGGCATACTGGAATCCTTTTTTATAGATAGGAAGCATGTTTCCAAGGGTTTCCAAATTTTTTTCTATTCAATTATGTTGATGAAGCCCAAACATATTCTCCTATAAAATTATTTTTCTACAAATGAATGTGAGAAATATGAAATTAAAGATTTAGATCATGATTTGATTACCTTTTCAATCTCATTCAAAACCCTTAGTGTTACTACCTTTTAAATATCCCAAACTTGATTCTCTTGACCAATGTGGCCCATATCATTCTTCCACCTAGGCTCCTGATACAAATTAGTTTCCAACCCATTGAAAATTGGGATCCTCCATCTAAAAGTGATCTTGGGAACATAATACTAAATACCCTAGTATGCTGGTTTGAAGGCTTCCATATATCAAAATAAGACATTAGATTCTTATTGGAGGGTATAGTAATTTGTATGCTATCCTTCATTGCACAACTTTATTCCCATTGAGCCTTCCCCTTATATATAAATTCTTTCCCATGGAGTATGCCAAAAATCATACCTTTGTCTTTAATTGTGTGACCTTAAATTCCAAGGAGTAATTCATGAATTATGAATATTGGATTCTTGCAACTTCATTAGAACTCACAAAACGATATATGAATTTCCTTTTTATTCTCATGCAATAGATGAATATTTTAGAAATAAAATCAAAACCTCCATCCACCTTTCCCTTTTTGAAGAAAATTCCCCTTTTAACATAGTTTTTTTATTGGCACAGGATTAGGTAATGTAAATCTAAAACATGAAAATCTTTTTTATAACTTAGGCTGCCTACTAAGAAATCATTATCCCTTTTAGAATCGATAGTTGTGGATACACCATCATGATTTCATTTTTCCATTATGGGGCTTCAATCAACGTTCTTATCTCCCTTTTCTATGAGAGATGTTATTTAGATTCTCTCAACACTTTCTTCCATCTAAAATTCCATCACTAGCATAACCTTTGAATCTATAAGGGAAAGTGCATGTCTCCTCATATAGATTCCTCACATATGAATTCAACCAACATGTTGGTGATGCCTAAGACACATGAATCCCACAATATTATACATGAGATATTCTAAAATTGAGAGAAAGGAACCACTTTCCTTTGGTACCCTTCATATTTTCATCATTGTTAGCACACTTCTCATTATAACAAAAGTATTGTAATGGCATCATATCAAAATAATGCAATAAATCCTTTCTTATAATATCATTCTTATTTCTTGAGCCATAACCAAAGGAGAAATCAAAATGTTTACCCCTCATATATTTTGGAATTTTTGAGAGATTTGTAGCAATACTAACATTCTTAGAATAATATTCAATTACATTATCCCTCATGGAACCATATCTATCATATTGCACTGGCTCCTTTTTTATGCACAGAATCTCAATATGGGTTTCTTGGACACCATTAGAAGTCATTTGGATATTTTCTTCACTTTTTAATTCTTTACCTTCCACATGTTTCTCTTTAACTTCATTACAATAAATACTTTCTTGATTTGAGGGATCATTAGAAACCATTAAAATATTATTTTCAATGAAAAATCATTTACCTTCAATGTAATGGATACACATTTTCCGCTCTCCCTCCTTGATTGGCCCTAAGATGTACTCTTTATTTTGTGTTTTTTGTTCCCTAGTTTATGTATCTCTCTTCAATTTCAATCTTCTTTTCTCCTACTTTGATCCCTTTCATGAATCTCCATAAAATTTTCAAATGGAATAGCTGATTTGAAACTTTCAGATTTCTTATTGTATTTTTCATACCATTTTACAACTAGAGATGAATCCATAGATCAATTTATTTTTATTTCACTCTCCTTATTTTTATCTTGCCACATTTTCTCCATAATTAAAGCCAATTTATCGACAATTGCAATAAAAATTTCTCTTGGATCTTCCTTATGCTTCCCTCTTTCTTCTTTAACCTTGGTTTCTTCTAATTTTTCTATCAAAAATAATCAAACTGTTGGATTCAGGGATCACTGAGAAGGGGAGGGGGGGGGGGGGGGTGAATCAGTGATCTATAAGAAATTAAAATTGCAAACCTATTCTTTATCCATCGGTTAATAATGCATAACAAATATGAACATAAACATGCAATAATAAAAGCACAAATCCACAACACCAGAATTTTTATGTGGAAACCCGGAAAGGGAAAAACCATGGTGGGGTTGGAACCCACAATATTTATATACTATGGCCAGGAGTACATAAATATTACATAGATGGGGAATGCACTTGCATCCAGGCTCACTACCTAGAGCTCACTATTCAATTATATGTGCCCAGAAGGCTACAACCTTCAAGCAAGGCTCACTGCCTTACAATTTGATTACATTAAGAATGTACAATGGAATGAACTCATAAATAGCATCTAAATATGAAAAATTGAGTTCCGGTTAGGCTCTGTATCACTGTCTATCTCTTCTTTGTTGATTGCCTTTTTTTGGTCTCAGTCAGTTACTGGTTGATCTGAAACCAAAATACGCAAGTGAAACTGCACTCAATCACACCAAAACTGATCACTTACACACATAACACATCATAAAATTACTAAAATCAACTACTACAATGATCTTATATATCCAGTCTCACCACAAAAATAATCTCCTTCAACTCAACCTTAATAGATGTAACGTGTAGATGAAGTCGGCTCCAATCCCAAACACACCATAGCACTAGAATAAAATATTGCAACCACATGCTTCCTAAAGGTCCTACCAAACACTAAGATCACAAAAATAATCACCAAAAATATCAGAGATGATTCTGGATCAACACATTATCAAAATACCCTTTTTTACCGATTACCTCCATCTTCCGGATAGGCTAAGTCATGACTGCTGGATCGAATCACCATTTAGAGTTGACATCAATGACAACCCTAAACAACTAATCAATCAACAAAAGTCTCTTGAAATCACCAAATGAGTGTCAATTGCCAACAATCTCCCCCTTTGGCATTGATGGCAACACCTGTGAAAAATGACTAAGTGCTGAAATCTGTACAACCGGATGAAAGAATAAAAGAATTACAAGACTCCTCCAAAGATCAACAATCCATAAGTCTACAATACACCAGGTTGTACACTCCATACAAAGAATCACTCACCTCATCTCTCCCCCTTTGACAATAATGCCAAAGATAGGGTGTCCATCAAAATTGTTGTACATATATACACATTCACCAAAGGATTAACTCTCTACATGCTTCAATATATCTACATAATCTAACTTAAGGAATCCTAGATAAGTGTTCCAACCTGCCCACAACTTCTCCAAAATTAAAACAAAACCATTCAAAACATAGGCATGAAATTCTATACCAGCAATGTCTATAGGAGTATCATGTTGGCATTTGCATGAAGATTGCATTAATGAAATGTTATATTGTCATTGATGTCAATTAACCGGTAATGATATTGTTATAATGTTGTTTTGTAACTAGTAGGAAGAGCTAGTGAAGAGAATTGTAACTGGTAGGTAAGTTTGTGGAGTGAATCGGTATTGCTAAGTATCGGAGAGTTGAACCGGTAAACCCTACCTATTGATTTGATAAACCCTAACCGATTAAGCTTGGTGAATTGGTTATATTGGTTTATGATTTGATGATGAGCAGTAATGATTATGACATGTATGCATATTGTATGAAGAGAGTTTCAAAGTGTTTTTGGCATGTAAACTAGTTGGGACACCAATGGTTACAGGATGTAAGTTGTCTAAGGAAGATGAAGCCACATCTATTGATGAGAAGGAGTACAGGTCAATGATTGAAAAATTGCACTATGTTGTTCACAGTAGACTGGATATAGCTCATGCAGTTGGTCTAGTTGATATATTTCAGAAGAATCTTAATGAAACACATTTGATATAAACTAAGAGGATATTCAGATATTTGAAAGGTACTATTGACTATGGATTATGGTATCCATATGAAGGAAACTTTGAATTGAAGGTGTACACAGATGCAGACTGGGCAGGAAATATTGATGATAGGAAAATCACAACCGATGGAGCATTCTTTCTTGGAGAAAGACTTGTTTCATGGAGTAGCACGAAGCAGAGTTTTATATCATAGTCTACTACTGAAGCTGAGTATGTTACAGCTTATATGAATTGTACCCAGGCTATCTAGATGAGGCACATTCTAGAAAGTTTCAAGATGAAGTTTTTAGAACCTATAAAGATCTTATGTGACAATACTAGTGCCATAATATTTCCAAGAACCCTATTTTGCATGCACGAACCAAGCATATTGAATTGAAGTATCATTTCTTGAGGGAAAAAGTGCAGAGTAAAGATGTGATCTTAGAACATGTTTCTACCAAGGAGAAACTTGCAGATATCTTTACTAAACCTATACCTAAGACTACTTTTGAGTATCTTAGAATTCAGCTAGGGGTTGTACCCTTTCATGAGGTGAATTGAGCATGATGTATAGTACATTAGTCCCGGAGCTACGTGCAGAATTTTACAATAGGATTGATGTAGAAGTGGAGTTATTCCACAAGAAGAGCATCGAGTTGTAGGTTGTTGATGCTGAATAGTGAAGTTTTACATTGCATGTTTTACTTTCACTTTGGCATTGTTGTCAAAGGGGGAGAAGAACCAGTGACAAGCTGAAGACAAGGAGAGTACATGGTAAAATGTAAACCAGGATTCCTATTCACAATCACAGCAATCAATGGTATTGATATTTGTATTGCCATCAATGCCAAAGGGGGAGATTGTTGGCATTTGCATGAAGATTGCATTAATGAAATGTTATGTTGTCATTGATGTCAATTAACCGGTAATGATATTGTTATAATGTTGTTTTGTAACTAGTAGGAAGAGCTAGTGAAGAGATCTGTAACCGGTGGTTAAGTTTGTGGAGTGAACCGATATTGCTAAGTATTGGAGAGTTGAACTAGTAAACCTTACCTATTGATTTGATAAACCCTAACTGATTAAGTTTGGTGAATTGGTTATATTGGTTTATGATCTGATGATGAGCGGTAATGATTATGACACATATGTATATTGTATGAAGAGAGTTTCAAAGTGTTTTTGGCACGTTGAGATAACGGTTTTTGTATAGGGAATGAGAAAGTATATTGCATGTAATGCAAAGCACGTAATGAGTTACTAAATTTGATGAAGTGGTGATCAAGGAATGGTCAAGGCTTTCTTGAATGATGTGTAGAGATTGTTATGTAATCCAACGGTCATACTTGAACTGACATGTTTGTAATCTCTATGAGAGAATTAGGTTTTTGTTGTGTTACCGACCTATTGATTTTTTTCTAAGGTCGATGAGTTGTTTTGTTTCAGAGTTGGAAAATTTTTAGTTGAATGAGTGGTTAGTGAACCGGATGATGTATCTACAGTTTGTGTAAAGGTAGATAGGAGCATGAAAAGGATTTGAACAAGCAAGTGTAGTTCTATTCAAATACATAAGAAAACCCCTATTGTTTTCTAATAATTACAGCAGATTGAAATCCCCTAACTGGGTAAGCTCTAACAAGCTTGGTGTTATTCAAATCCTCTAACCAGGTGGTCCATTAGCTTGGATTTCAAATCCTCTACTGAGGTTACTCCTCATAGGGTATTGCTTCTAACAAGGCATTATAGTCAATCCCTTAACCGAGTGGTAACAGGATCTATTCTTAACAGGAATTTTTGTAAAGCTTTAACAGGCTTGGCTCCTAATAGGGAGAACTTTAGAAGAGTTCAGATAGTTATATTGTGAGTCTCATCTCACCGTGGTTTTTCCCATTTGGGTTTCCATGTCAAAATATTGTGTCAAGTGGTGACTGTTTTTGTGGTTGTGTTTTCTATGGTTGATTTTCTTAACTACTTCATCCACTTTCATAAGTCATGATAACCGGCAGCAATATGAAATGAAGTTTTACTTATGTCAGTAAAAGTATTTGGATGTATACGAGTTTCAAGTTGTTTACTGTTAATCTGTTATAACAGTCAACCGGTTTAACTTGACAGTGATATTATATTTGTAGTTCTAAGTTTACTTTGAGAAGTTGATCTTGAGATTGGTGAGGTTAATATGAGTTTCTCTATCTACTGGTTGACCCCCCCCTCTCAGTAGTTGACCAGATCCTCATTCTTTCATCATACCATCATATCCCAAGACATATTCTATATACAGTCCATTTTATTGTACAGTAAGTTTTCTAGTCAGGGACCAATTAGGTTTCAGAGTTCACTTGTTCTCCTTATTGTTCTCTCATTCTCCTTCTCCAAAGTCCTGGTCTGCTCAATAATATTCAAAATTTGTCCCTCTATACTGCCAGTTAGATTTGTTGTGGGATCATAGGCATGAGAGATCAAAATTAACTGTCCTTTACAGTTCTCTATTTGCTTGTCTATGTTAGTAGTAAAATTGGTCAAAATTAGACAAGACTTGTATATTTTACTGCCTTCTACTAATGCCTCATCAACCAGTTTTATCTCCTTATCTAACTATGCCTTATCATTATTTATCATTCACAAAAATGTCTAAATTTTAGTGTCCTTAAACTTATCCATGGCTTGTCAAGTGGATGCCTTAGACAAAGAATCAAATTTGCTAGAGATATGATCAATTAAATTGTTTAGCTTACTGGATGTACTAGTGCTTGCATCCAATTGCACTTCCGGTATCACCTGACCCAAAACTTTCACCAATTTCTCAATTAGTTTATTCTCTCTGAATCACACTGGGCTAACTCCTAACTGGCTTGCACCTGAAGAGCAGCATCAACTATCATCCTCCCAGTCAGAGACATTTGAGAAAAAGGTTTATTAAAATTAATGTTGAATTGAGGTAAACTCCCCAGGCTCTATGTTTTATCAGTGTCAATTTCTACTAATACTGGAGTTTCCAAACCCTTGCCCTTATCTTTATCGTTGTCCTTATCCTTATTCGGTTCAACCTATTTTTCCTCATCTTTCTTCTCAACTTCAATAGGTTCGGATTTATCCTCAGGTGCCTCTTGTGCACCTATGTCACCACTTGGTGCACCATCCATGACCTCTATTGGCTTGTCATTATTATTTGTATCCTCATCAGCAATAGAATCCAAAACTTGCTGATCATGGCCATCCTAAGTACCCTCATCTTTATTTACTCTGCTAGAGGTTTATCTGACTGAGTGGCATTATTTGGAGTATCTACAAGCCGGTTCTCAGTTAGAAACTTCTACCAAATCTCGTTGCTCTCTCCCCTTATTTCTTCAACTGTTATGGCCATTAAACTATTAACCCTATTCTTACTCTGGAATTCCTTTTTATTAGCCAACAAAATTAATCTATCAATCTCTTCTATGGTGATACTGGTGCAATGATTAACTAGCTCAATCTCCTTTATTTCCCTATCCATCTGACTTGCTGATTTTCTTCTAGCATCAATAAGACTGTAGAAATCTTTGGGTAGATATTTCTCTAACTCAATTAATGCCTTACTAAATACATCCATATACAAAATTACTGCTTCTTCTATCTGTCTCTGATCTTTATCATCCATATTTACATAATATATAGATATATTCTTTAAATTGCCATCTTTTATAATCTCATCAATCAATCCTTGAGTAGTTAATCGAGTAATAATGTGATACACTATTTTTGAGGATTTCATCTTACCAGATTCAATGGCTTCATCAAGATCAGACTTTATCTTCTTTCCTTTCTTAGCCTGGCCTACCAATTCAAGTTCAAATCTTACTTTCTTCTTTTGCTTCTCACTCTTCTCACCACCAGATTGGGGCTTCCAGGTTACCCTAGCAAATTCACCCTTCTTAGGTGCCTTGTGAACATCAGAATCGAATTCAGTTTTTGATTCCACTGGAGTAACCGCCACATATTCCCTCTATGTTTTTTGCTTCTTCCTCAAAATACCTTTTCCCTTTGCACATGTACCAGAGGTTTCAACTTGAGCAGTAGATGTCCTCACCGGAGCAACAAAGGGTCTTGTTACCTTTATCTTGACAGAAGCAAATGCAAATTTCTATTTTTATTCCTTCTTTGTTGCATCCCTTTTTGCCTTAGCAACCCTCACCTTCTCCTGGGGATGGCCCTCATCAACAAGAATATCCTCTACTATCTTCTCCACCTTCCTCTTCCTTGCCAGTTCTGTAAATCTGGAGTGTAACTCCATTGACTTTTCCTTGCAGGTACCGAACCTCTCCTCCTTGCTGTCTTCCGAAGAGTTGAGCAAATATTGTGCATATGCCTCCAAGGTAGCTTCATCCACCTCATATCCCATAGGCATTATCCAAACAATGCAGGGTTAGACCACTTTCATCAAGCATTCATCTTTATTCACCATAAAACATATTGTCCCCTCATACTTCTTGACAATTTCCTTTGGGATTCGTACTCTCTGCTTCATCTTCTCCTGAAATGTTTTGAAGAAGGCCCAAAAATAAGCATTATGATTGTCTCGATTGCCAAGACTATCCAATCCTTTCTTAATCTATTGCACCACCAGTCTGTCATAAGCCCACTGGACTCTATCAGTTCTAGGGATTTGATTCATGAAATATAGGGCAAGATAGATAATCAATGATCCAAACTTGAAGACATGTTTTTTATCTTGTTTAATCTTCTTCAAATTTATCAACAATTCTTCCAACAACACACTGCATAGGTCATAGTGACCGTCTTCCTTAACCATTTTGTATGCAGCATGAATTACGGTGTCAGATACCAAATTCAATATGTTTGATTGATACACCTTCTACCCAATCACCATAGCAGAAAACCTAACATCATCTTCCCTTATGGTACTTATTTCCATTGGTCATTCATCGAATTCTGCACTGGTTAGTTTATTTATGGTAGGGTTTGTAACCTTTCGTAACCCTAGCTTCTCACCGGTTTGATGCAAACATGTAATTTCTTTAATTGCTTTCGTAGTGATCTTGTATGGCTTGTCCATACATATAAATTTGGCATGAAACTTACTCAACACATACCTAACCCACTCCTCATCAAAAGTTAGGAAGTTCACAAATTGGGTAAAACCCTTTCCTTTTAGCTGTGCGAATTCTGGATTGGGATTTTTTATATCATCCATGATCTTATTTGTGTATAGATCCAAAATATCTTCCGACCCATTCTCCTCAATTTCACATTGAATATAAGCATGAACATCATCAACATGCAGAACACCATGCGGAACGAAGGAAAATGCACCTAACAGGTCGTCCTCCATGGACTTGTATTGATGTTTCTTGAATACAGGACGAGTCCTATCCTTCACTTCGACCACCAATGGAGTAGAGATAGAGGATGTAGATGCCATTGCAAAATCTCAGAAAATAAGACTTAGATTAATGCCCTTCAATAAATACCTTGAACAATTGTTGAATGCCCTAGATCGCTTTGTCAAATTGTCGTTTTCTCTTAGATCACCTAGAAAATTTGATAGGTTGGAAACTTTGATAGCTCAAAAACACTATTGCCAAGGTGAAGAATGATTCCCTTATTCGTCATTTTAACTCTGCAAACCCTAATTTCCCTTTGAAATAAATGCACATCAAATAGTCAACTGGATGCCCTGTTCAACTACTGAATACCACAATCAACCATTTGAGTTCCGGATATCAACTGCCATCTATAATCCATACACCATAGATCTCATCTAGGTGTACTTGCAAGATTTTCATTGATTTGTCTCCCCTAAGGCCAAAATCCCTAGTTACCAGATGAAAATTTTGCACCAGATACAGGTACATATCCATTATCTGTCTTAGATTTATCTTTTCTCACCCACATATTCTTATGCTTCTCTCTGATCTCTTCCAATTTTGCTTTACCCTTATCATCTCATTTATTCTTATCTATCAGAGCATTGTTCTTGCTTCTGTAGTACTTTGCAATGTGACTGGTTTTGTTGCATGCCCTGCAAACAACATTATTCTTCACAGATTTGAAGTTCATCTAATTTTGTCTCATCCTGCACTGATTAGAGATATGTCCAAATAGTCCACAGCCATAGTATCTTTTGTTCTAAAATTTACTCATCATAGCTCTACACACATTTGACTTGTGTCCAAAATTATTGCATATCAAACTCTGACCAGTAAAGGTAGAAACATTGTTGTTCATCACATTGTTATTGTTCATCATTCCATTATTCATCCTACTTCTACACTGACTTGCCATATGACCAAATTTATTGCAAGTAAAACATCCACCACTAGATTTATGAGCATTAGGTTATCTTGTTGGAGGATTCCTTCTCTTCTTGTGATCAGGTTTAGCATTGCCTTGTCCAGATCCAGAGGATTCACCTTTCTCATCCGAGACCTCACATATCCTTTCCATGTCTTTCACTTTCTAGCATCTCATCAAGTCTTGCTGAACTGGATTTGAATTTGTCTTTATATTCATTGGCACTAGCAAATTCATCCCTCAAGGTAACAACCTATCTTTCAAGTTATTGACCATTATTTCTTGATTGAGTCAACTCAAGCTTCAACTGATCATACTCATAGGTAAGCTTGAAGCATTCATCATCTCTTTCCTTTAATGATTGTGCTAGATTCTCCTCATTCTTCTTTTGGTCCTCAATCTCCTTGGTCAGTCTCATCACAATGGATTGCATCTCATTCTTCAAAGCATCATTTTCTCTCTCAAGCTTGTCCACTTCATCATCTTTGTCCTGGTATTCCGTGATCTGATCATCTTTCTCCTTTAACTTGTCCATTAATTCCTTTCTCTTTTCTCTGCACATACTTGCTTGATCCTTCAGCTCACTAATGAATTCATGAGCTGCATTCAGATTCTTCTTCAATGTACAGACCTCACTTCTAGCAGCATCAAGATCCTCAAGTGCCACATTGAGTTGTCTCTGAAAACCAATATCCATTGAATCAATGTCATAGATCTTCCTCAAGAGTTTAAGCTTCCTCAAAGGAACTAGGATCTGATACCAATTGTTGGATTCAGGAATCACTGAGAGGGGGGGGTGAATCAATGATCTATGGGAAATTAAAACTGTAAACTTATTATTTATCCACCAGTTAACAATGCATAACAAATATGAACATAAACATGGAATAATAAAACCACAAATCCACAACACCGGAATTTTTGCATGGAAACCCGGAAAGGGAAAAACCATGATGGGGATGGAACCCATAATATTCATATACTATGGCTAGGAGTACATAAATATTACATAGACGGGGAATGCACTTGTATTCAAGCTCACTGCTCAATTATATCTACCCAAAAGGCTACAACCTTTAGGGAAGGCTTGCTACCTTACAATTTGATTACAAGGAGAATGTATAATGGAATGAACTCATAAATAGCATTTGACTATGCAAAATTGAGTTCTGGTTAGGCTCTATATCACTGATTGTCTCTGCTTTGTTGATTACCCTGTTTTGGTATCAGCTAGTTACCGGTTGATCTAAACCCAAAATGCGCACGTGAAATTGCGCTCAATCGCACCAAAACTAATAGCTTACACACATAACACATCATAACATTACTAAAATCAACCACTACAATGATTTTATATATCCGGTCTCACCACAAAAATAATCTCCTTCAAGTC
Source organism: Cryptomeria japonica (assembly GCF_030272615.1). NCBI lineage: Eukaryota > Viridiplantae > Streptophyta > Pinopsida > Cupressales > Cupressaceae > Cryptomeria > Cryptomeria japonica. Next base: position 184,760,792 of record NC_081408.1, read on the forward strand.
GGCCTTAATAGATGTAAAGTGTAGATGAAGTCGGCTCCAATCTCGAACACACCATAGCACTGGAATAAAATATTCCAACCACACACTTCCTAAAGTTCCTAGCAAACACTAAGATCACAAAAATAATCACCACAAACATCACAAACACCAGAGATTATTCTGGATCAACGCATTATCAAAATTTCATGTTTTATCGGTTAACTATCAACTGGTTACCTCCATCTTCCGGATAGGCTAA